>NC_137633.1:28889120-29061620 GCF_963383615.2 Lipophrys pholis | reverse complement strand
CAGAGCAGTCAGAGCGGCTCGGCCGTTGACTATGTGGCTAAAAGCACCATCAGTGTCAAGGATGCCTGATGAACGCTTGGACGTGAGACTGGCGTGCCGACATTTCTGGGCTCTCACTGCTCCGCTCTGTCCCCTCAGGGTTCCTCTGAAGGTGGAGCAGGCCAACAACGCCCGCGACGCTCTGGCCAAAGCTGTGTACAGCCGCCTGTTTGACCATGTGGTCCAACGAGTGAACCAGTGCTTCCCTTTCCAGACTTCCTCCACCTTCATCGGAGTGTTGGACATCGCTGGGTTCGGTATTCATCCCTGCATGCTCAGTGCCGCCGGCTGGTTTAGTGAGAATAAGAGCTTGAGGGATTCAGATCTGTGTTCTGTGTCCTTTAGACCATCTGCTGCAAACTGCTGATTCTTGGTTAGTTTGAGGCTGATTGACTGAAGCTCTGCTTCTCCACAAGCACAAACATTAAGAGTTGGGCTTAGGTGGAGGAAGTTATCAAGCGGGTCACACTGTTACAGCTATTTAATGTGAATTTCACAAAAAAGGAAAGGCCATCAGTGAAGTCAAAGTTAGTGAGGTACATAACGGATGTTAAAATCCATGAATCAGAGTGACCAGCAGCACATTAGCAGCAACAGCTTAGAAGAAGGAGCTGAGTTCAGAGGGAGTTCAACACATTGTCGCCGCTTTCTTATCAACTTGCTCCAGAACTCTGCACCATCTGGGAGACGCCTGATATTTTATATTCATTAAGGCAAATGTGTGTTTATTGTTTTCTCAGTGCCTCTGGTCATGTGACCAGCGTCTGTGCTTGTGTAATCAGGATCACGTTTGTGCCTGTAAAGTTTCAGGAGTTCGGCTCCAAACTGTTTATCACTACATTCAGGTCCTGATGCTGCCGCCTGACCAGTAGAAACAATCATGATTTCTGATTATTCCTGACATTTTCCACATATATTACTATTTTCTTGAATTTAATTCTTCCAATGTTGGTTGTAGGAGTCAGGCTCTTCTCCTGGCTGTGCAGCATGATTCCTGATGCAACATGCTTCATTGGGCTCAATGTTTCATTTTGCTGCTGGATTGAAATGTCTGTAATTTTCTGTCATTTGTCTCCTCTCAGAGTATTTTGAACATAACAGCTTTGAGCAGTTCTGTATCAATTACTGCAATGAGAAGCTGCAGCAGTTCTTCAATGAGCGCATTCTGAAGGAGGTGGGTGAGCCTGATGGATGAAGGTCATCCGCTGCTTTACCTTATTCATGGTGTCACTGACAAGCCACACTTTATGACTCTTTCATGTGGAAGCGGTTGGTATTCGCACTTCTCTCATTACAATGCTAATTTCTCCAGGGATGTGTGAGGCTGCTTCCCTCTGTGATCACTTAGTGTTATTCTGTTCCAAGGCCTTCAGTTAAGCTCTGCTTCCAGCTCACGTCTCAGGATCTAAACCGCATCTTGTCAGTTTGATGTTTTCTGTTTGATTATTGAAGAAGTAGTTTGCTCTGAAAGGGCACGCTCTTAGTTTTCATCTGTGATTGTTTTGCAGGAGCAAGAGCTGTATCAAAAAGAAGGCTTGGGAGTGAACGAGGTGCATTATGTTGATAACCAGGACTGTATCGGTAAGTCAGTCTACCGTAAGAACACTTTCACAGCGTGTGTGTGTGTGTGTGTGTGTGTGTGTGTGTGTGTGTGTGTGTGTGTGTGTGTGTGTGTGTGTGTGTGTGTGTGTGTGTGTGTGTGTGTGTGTGTGTGTGTGTGTGTGTGTGTGTGTGTGTGTGTGTGTGTGTGTGTGTGTGTGTGTGTGTGTGTGTGTGTGTGTGTGTGTGTGTGTGTGTGTGTGTGTGTGTGTGTGTGGAGGAGAATGAAGCAGCGGCCGGTTCTGTTTAATAATAAAGCAGCTTTACAGAGAAGGAACTGGTCCTGCTGGATGCTACCATAGTAACGCACAGCGACTTGGAGAAGTAACTTTAATGTGATTACTGGTTTAGAAATAGTAACTCGTTAGATTACTCACACACACACACACACACACACACACACACACACACACACACACTTCGCTGCTCGGCTGTTTCAGTGCAGCATCAGTTCACCCCCATGATGTTGGTTTGGTCCGGTCCTGTGAGCTCCTCATCAGAGCAGCAGATAAACAGAAACACTCTCAGTTCTCATGAGCCAGCAAGCTGCTGCTATGAGCAGCCGCAGGATGAGACTCCGTGTCTTGGTTGTGTCTGTCCATGAATGAGTTTGTGATTTAATCTGAAGCTGTCAGGATATCAAGGTGGTTCTGTTTGAATTGGATTACAAAGGCTTCAGTTCTTCAGGTGTGAGGTTACCTGACAGCCCTGAACAACATTCCGGACTTGAAGAGTTCTGTTGGCCAGTAATTCTCTCGTCAGTCTTCAGGATTAATGCACAGCTGCTCGTTCATAAACCTTTCTTCTCATGTCTTTACCAATTACATCATTTTCCAAACACAGAACGTTGCATAAATAATTCAGATACATAGTCAACATGATGTGTCAGTTGAATGTTCAGATCTACTGACAATGAAAGTTCCTAACAAATGTCCTCTTTACAAACAGTTTAATAGATCCTGGATCATGACAGCGGAGAATTCCTTCTGCCAGGACCTTTTCTTCTGTGGTTTGATTCAACCACTTCAAAATGTGTTTCACATTCGAGTTCATGAATGAAACCAAACATGGTCCAAAGCATCTCTCCTGAAATGCCGATGCTTTTCATTTAAGATAATAATCATTTGGATATCGTCTGAAACTGTCATTACCTTTAAAGTATGTGTCCTCTGAGTAAATCATCAAGCATTTGTCTCTCCAGTTAGTTCTTCCCATCATGATTTCTTCTCAATTATTAATGTAAAAAAAGGGAAATTATTTGGGTCAAAGGTAAACATGTCATTTTACTCATTATTTCTGGATATTTGCCCTTGTGGCACCCCAAATGTAAGTTAGTTATGTTGGTTCAATTCAATTCAACTTTATTAATATAGCGCTGAATACAACACAGTCAATTCAAGACACTTGTACAGAGAAAAACTCTAATTCACCATGAGCAAGAGGAGAACCCTGCAGACCCAGAGTCAGAGGAGATGTTCTGTTGGGTTTCAGTCGGTGTTAGAGGATAGAAGGAGAGAACAGACAGATCCACTCACTGCAGACGGATCAGAACAAGAAGCTTCAGTTTGCGGGGGGGGGGGGGGGGGGCATTCAGCATGTTTGGTCACATGATGATGATGGTCATGCCTCACTGCAGATGTTTCCTCCTGATCCTTCATCCTGCAGATGTTTCCTCCTGAACCTTCTTCCTGCAGATGTTTCCTCCTGATCCTTCATCCTGCAGATGTTTCCTCCTGAACCTTCGTCCTGCAGATGTTTCCTCCTGAACCTTCTTCCTGCAGATGTTTCCTCCTGATCCTTCTCCCTGCAGATGTTTCCTCCTGATCCTTCATCCTGCAGATGTTTCCTCCTGATCCTTCTTCCTGCAGATGTTTCCTCCTGATCCTTCTCCCTGCAGATGTTTCCTCCTGATCCTTCTTCCTGCAGATGTTTCCTCCTGATCCTTCTTCCTGCAGATGTTTCCTCCTGATCCTTCTCCCTGCAGATGTTTCCTCCTGATCCTTCATCCTGCAGATGTTTCCTCCTGATCCTTCATCCTGCAGATGTTTCCTCCTGATCCTTCGTCCTGCCGTCTTCTATTTGTTGTTTGCAGACCTGGTGGAGGCGAAGCTGGTGGGGGTTCTGGACATCTTGGATGAAGAGAATCGTCTTCCTCAGCCCAGCGACCAGCACTTTGCTCTGGCTGTTCACAGCAAACACAAAGAGCACTTCAGACTGACGGTCAGACTCTTCCGCTCCCTTTGTTTTCCATCCCCAGCTCTTTGGTTGGCACATTGTTGTGATCCGGGCCAAGCGGTGGCATATACACCTGGTTCTGAGCTGCTATGAGAAGCCATGCCTGCAGGGGGCAGTGTAGATTCCTGGAAAAAACACAACATCACGAATGGCAGCAGTCATTTCTTGTTCTTTCAGCGAAACTGTTCGTTTGCTTGGGCCAGAGCTTTAGGTGTCAGTGCACTGGTATGCAGTACTGGCACTTTAGAATTTTACTCCTCAGTGTACCGGGACGTTTGTCTCGCGTACGGCGCGTTCCAGAACTTTCCTGACTTTCCTCAGCAGTCAGTATCCTCCTTCGACTTCTGAACAGTTTGCAGCTTGTACCGTATAGTTCCCAACACACACGCAGTCTTTCTGTGTTTGTTTCACAACTACACACTGAAATCACAACCAATACATACAGTATATTGCTGTACAGGCAGATTTCTAAAACATTTCCTAAAAATCTTAGTGTACTTGTTTTAAGCAAACTGCACCACATTCTTGTTCTACATGCCCCCTGGTATTTCTTTGTCAATTTTCAAATGGATTAGCATTTTTTCCACAACTACACGCTTAAATACCATCCAGTACATGTAATGCTGTACAGGCTGATTAAAAACATTTAATTCCCACAGGGACAATGAAAGTATATCTTATCTTATTCAGGATTGAGTGGAGTGACATCCACTCATTTCTCTCTCTCACTCTCATTCTTTCCTTTGATTTTTTTAACAGTTTTTTAAAAAAAATCTGTCAATATTTAAAGAAATAAGAAATCATTTACAACATGCTATATTAAGGTAGTTTCACACGCTGCACAAGGTGCCATTGTTTTTCACTGAGCACCTGCCCACAAAAAGTCTGTGTACGCTGCTGAATATCATGTTTTTGTCCATATTTGTAAGACAGACTGACAGCATGTCACCAAGGGGAGTTATTTTTTTTCCACTTGAAGCACTGATGCGGACTGATAAAGAATCTCAGCTCCTCCTCAATGTGGCGTTAGAATATAAATAAAGCACAAGAATAAGCAGCTTTTACTGGATCCATTTTCATCACAGCATCCATCCATCCCTCCATCCATCCCTCCATCCCTCCATCCCTCCATCCATCCATCCATCCATCCCTCCATCCCTCCATCCATCCCTCCATCCCTCCATCCATCCCTCCATCCATCCATCCATCCATCCATCCATCCATCTTCTCCCGCTTCTCCGTCCCCGGGTGGTGGTGGTGTCAGTCTGAGCACCGTCACCCAGATCACATTGACCCATTAAGAACCTTCCTGCAGGTGGAGAGCCCACAGGAAGGTGGAGAGCCTACAGGAAGGTGGAGAGCCCACAGGAAGGTGGAGAGCCCACAGGAAGGTGGAGAGCCCACAGGAAGGTGGAGAGCCCACAGGACGGTGGTGCCCGGCGTGGGACATGAACCCTCTACCTTGAGACTGAGTCTCATGCTCTACCTACTGAGCTGGTCGGAGGACATGAACCCTCTACCTTGAGACTGAGAGTCTCATGCTCTACCTACTGAGCTGACCGGGGGACATGAACCCTCTACCTTGAGATTGTTAGTCTCATGCTCTACCTACTGAGCTGGTCGGAGGACATGAACCCTCTACCTTGAGATTGTTAGTCTCATGCTCTACCTACTGAGCTGGCCGGGGGACATGAACCCTCTACCTTGAGACTGAGAGTCTCATGCTCTACCTACTGAGCTGGTCGGGGGACATGAACCCTCTACCTTGAGACTGAGAGTCTCATGCTCTACCTACTGAGCTGGCCGGGGGACATGAACCCTCTACCTTGAGACTGAGAGTCTCATGCTCTACCTACTGAGCTGGCCGGGGGACATGAACCCTCTACCTTGAGACTGAGAGTCTCATGCTCTACCTACTGAGCTGGCCGGGGGACATGAACCCTCTACCTTGAGACTGAGAGTCTCATGCTCTACCTACTGAGCTGGCCGGGGGCATTCATCACAGCATTCAAAGTGTAAACACAGTCTCACACAGATGACGCTTCTGTCACATATTGTGACGTAAATCTCTGTCTCTCGTCTTTAGATGTAAACAGCGTTTGTTTGTATCTCCAGTCTGGTTGGAGTTTTCAGAAATCATCATTTGTGGAAACTCGTAGCTCCATTTATGTGTAAATGCAAGAAACTCAGAGAAATATCACAGTTATGTAAATTTGTGTAAACTTAGCCTGAATGTTCAGAGTTTTGGATGTTCTTTATATTTTACATGATGTCTTTTTGTGGCTTATCTCCACACCTCATGAAATCAACGGTTTCATTCATTGAACAGATAAATGAAAAAGACTCTCTTTAAAGATGATGGAGAACAGGATGAGATCACTGGAAGAAGTTCATGCATTAGTTGATTTCCTTGTGGTTTTTTTTAAATGGCTTTGAAACCACATCCAGACACAAACCCCAGGACACGTGTAGGATTGGATGGTAGAGCGATTTGTGGTCGGCACCCTTCTGAAATCAAACAATAAGGGTGTTTGGGGGCGGGGCCTAATGTGCAGAATAACCAATAAGAGTGTTTGGGGGTGGGGCCTAATGTGCAGAATTTATTTTTATATTTTTCTTGAAGAGTGAACAGTGTCTTTTATTGCCATTGACAAAGACCAAAAGCTTAACGTAACCCGTGTACACATGGACCTGAACATGTCGTCCAAATGTGTTACAACACATTTACATGAACTAACAATTGTTATTGAACTAGAATCTGGAAATTTGAACAACTGGAACATGGTTTATTTGGGTTTGGCATCGGTCAGTAATAAATATCTTTGACAAATGTACAGAAAGGGAGGGCCCATTTGCATGTTTATTATTAGTCACACAAGAGTCTATAGAATAGAGCTGGGACCAGAATAAGCCCTTCTTAAATATATGTACAGAACACTAACATGGTAGACCAACGACTCATTTTAAGATATATATGGGGCACAGTCCGCTGCAGAACTTAATCAATAAAATAGTTTGGGGTGGGGCCTAACATGCTGAACTTAGCCAATAAAGTCTTTATTTTATAGCTCTGTATTATTCCCCGAGGGGAAATTCATACCGATTGACCCATCGGGAGCAGCCGCACAGAGCAGTGCACAAGGGGAGCTGGGGGGGGGGGGGCAAGGATCTTGCTCAGGTACCCCCAGTGCATGTTTTTGGGAATGTGGGAGGAAACCACAGCACCCAGAGGAAACCCACACATACACAGGGAGAACAAGCAAACTCCTCAAAGAAAGGCCCAGTTGGGGGCTGGGTTAGGGTTGTTGGGGTTATTCTCAGGAAATACTTAATTTGTTGTAATTGTTGTTGGTAGAACAGATGAGTTTACACTGGGATTTGCACAGCAACTTTTTGCTCAACACAATACATAATCAGGGTCCAGATCAGGTTCTTCTGTTTCCGTGCCTCATCATTTCTTTTTTCTTCCTCTCAGGTTCCCAGAAAGTCTAAGCTGGCAGTTCACAGGAACCTCCGTGATGACGAGGGCTTCATCGTGAGACACTTTGCTGGAGCGGTCTGCTATGAAACGGTCTCTGTCTCTACATTCTCTCTGTCACTGTGTGGCTGCGACACAGCCACACAGTGACACAGTCACACAGTGACACAGTCACATAGTGACACAGCCACACAGTGACACAGCCACATAGTGACACAGCCACACAGTGACACAGCCACATAGTGACACAGTCACACAGTGACACAGCCACATAGTGACACAGTCACACAGTCACATAGTGACACAGTCACATAGTGACACAGCCACACAGTGACACAGCCACATAGTGACACAGCCACACAGTGACACAGCCACATAGTGACACAGCCACATAGTGACACAGCCACACAGTGACACAGCCACATGGTGTCACAGCCACACAGTGACACAGTGACAGCCACACAGTGACACAGCCACACAGTGACACAGCCACATGGTGTCACAGCCACACAGTGACACAGTGACAGCCACACAGTGACACAGCCACACAGCCACACAGCCACACAGTGACACAGCCACACAGTGACACAGCCACATGGTGTCACAGCCACACAGTGACACAGTGACAGCCACACAGTGACACAGCCACACAGCCACACAGCCACACAGTGACACAGCCACACAGTGACACAGCCACACAGCCACACAGTGACACAGCCACATAGTGTCACAGCCACACAGTGACAGCCACACAGCCACATAGTGTCACAGCGTCACAGCCACACAACCACACAGTGACACAGCCACACAGCCACACAGTGACACAGCCACACAGCCACACAGTGACAGCCACACAGCCACATAGTGACACAGTGTCACAGCCACACAGTGACACAGTGTCACAGCCACACAGTGTCACAGCCACACAGCCACACAGCGTCACAGCCACACAGTGTCACAGCGTCACAGCCACACAGCGTCACAGCCACACAGTGACACAGCCACACAGCCACACAGTGACACAGTGTCACAGCCACACAGTGACACAGTGTCACAGCCACACAGTAACACAGCCACACAGTGACACAGCCACACAGCCACACAGTGTCACAGCCACACAGTGACACAGTGTCACAGCCACACAGTGACACAGCCACACAGTGACACAGCCACACAGCCACACAGTGACACAGCCACACAGCCACACAGTGTCACAGCCACACAGTGACACAGCCACACAGTGACACAGCCACATAGTGACACAGCCACACAGCCACACAGTGACACAGCCACACAGTGACACAGCCACACAGTGTCACAGCGTCACAGCCACACAGCGTCACAGCCACACAGCGTCACAGCGTCACAGCGTCACAGCCACACAGTGTCACAGCGTCACAGCCACACAGCGTCACAGCCACACAGTGACACAGTGTCACAGCCACACAGTGACACAGTGACACAGCCACACAGTGACACAGCCACACAGCCACACAGTGTCACAGCCACACAGTGTCACAGCCACACAGTGACACAGTGACACAGCCACACAGTGACACAGCCACACAGTGTCACAGCCACACAGCCACACAGTGTCACAGCCACACAGCCACACGGTGTCACAGCCACACAGTGACACAGCGTCACAGCCACACAGCGTCACAGCCACACAGCCACACAGTGTCACAGCCACACAGCCACACAGTGTCACAGCCACACAGTGACACAGTGACACAGCCACACAGTGTCACAGCCACACAGCCACACAGCGTCACAGCCACACAGCGTCACAGCCACACAGCGTCACAGCCACACAGCGTCACAGCCACACAGTGACACAGCCACACAGTGACACAGCCAAACAGCCACACAGTGACACAGTGACACAGCCACACAGCCACACAGTGACACAGTGACACAGTGACACAGCCACACAGAGACAATCAATCTGAACTGTTGCATGTGTCGTGACCACTGACGATCAATTTGAGTCATCATGTCTGCTGTTGTTAAATTACTTGTGTCAGTCAACTTTAAACTTGAAGAATTAAATGGACTTCATATAAAAATCACAGTGTCGCGCTTCAGGAGTCCCAACGTGCTCAGTCACATTCACCAGTTCACTCACACTAACCCGCTCACACAGCAGTGGTGTGAGCTTCAGGTGTTTGCCTGTTAGTCGGATGTGTGTCTTCATGGCTGTATGCTTGTGTGTGTTCACAGACTCGCTTCGTAGAGAAGAACAACGACGCCCTGCACATGTCCTTGGAGAGCTTAGTGTGTGAGTCTAAAGACCAGTTTGTTCGAGAGCTTTTTGAGAACTCCAACACCACCAAGGACTCCAAAATGAAGGCGGGGAAACTCGGCTTCATCAGTGTGGGCAACAAGTTCAAGGTCAGAGCCATAAAGCTCTTGTCACACCTGAATGCGATGTTCATGTTCACATTCTCCAGTAATGGTTAAACATCCCTGCAGTCCATAGTCCTTCACTTTTACTTGTGTGTGTGACGTGGCTTCATCAGATGGTTTCAGGGTTTAAGGCTGGGTGGTGTTGTACAGTTCTGAGCAATACTCCATTACAATATGGCTTTTTAGATAAATCCCTCCCCTTTCAACCTTTTCTTGAGCGTTTCTCTTTCCGCTCTTCTTTCATCCCTGCTTCGCTGCTTATTCGTTTTCCTTTTTCCCCAGAGAAATCCCCTGTTTGGATAACGCTGAGTAACATCAGCTTCAGGTAGAATATCGAGGAGTCAGTTTGTGTGTGAGTGTGTTTACGTGTTGACACACACACACTGTTGGGTGAATATAAACTCTGTATGTGGGATTTCTTTTTGGCATAATTAGCGATTATCAGAGATACTTTAACACAAGCCCACATGTCTGTTTAAAACAACACAAAACTCCTCTGAAGCAGTTTATTCGTGATTTTCTCTGGAATGACGTTCTGAGGACTGTAGTAGACGTACCGGTTTGTGTTTGTTGGAATGTCCATTTCTTCTGGTGTGTTCTTGTTGCCGCCTCTGTTGCCCTCACATGATCAGGATGTGTGAGCGTCTTTTGTACCTTCCTTACTATCAGGGAATACAGATTATTACTTCATTTGATCTGCTTTCTCACACAGACCCAGCTGAACCTGCTTCTGGAGAAGTTGCGTAACACTGTGAGTAAAACTCACGTCTATTTATTGTTGTGTTTTGTCTGCAGAAAACATTTGGCTATATAAATATATTATATATATTTTTGGCTTGGAATCAATACAAAAGCAGTTCAGCTTGCCCAACAATGTGCTGTGTTATTTTTACCCAGCATGCACTCAGAAGCAGCTTCCATCTGTTCTCCCATTCATCTTGGAATGTTTGCAGGGCTCCAGTTTCATCCGCTGTGTGAAACCCAACCTGAAGATGGTCAGTCACCAGTTTGAAGGCACTCTGATTCTCTCTCAGCTTCAGTGCTCAGGTAAGGACAAAACACCTGAGCTCAGGAAGCAAAAGAAAAGAAGCTGAATTCACCTTCTTGTGTTATTTAAAGATGAAATATTCTTTGCTAAATGCAGTGAGAACCAGTAAAATATGTAAAGCTTTATTTAAACAACGTATACACTAAACGTATACACTCTGTACCCATTTTAATGCAGAGGTTGCTGCAGTCTTGCGTCAGTCTTTGTGATTGCTATTAAATCAAAATAAAATGATTGTTGCCCTGAGGTGTAAATGTAAATATGCATTGTATATAATCGTGTGTGTGTGTGTGTGTGTGTGTGTGTGTGTGTGTGTGTGTGTGTGTGTGTGTGTGTGTGTGTGTGTGTGTGTGTGTGTGTGTGTGTGTGTGTGTGTGTGTGTGTGTGTGTGTGTGTGTGTGTGTGTGTGTGTGTGTGTGTGTGTGTGTGTGTGTGTGTGTGTGTGTGTGTGTGTGTGTGTGTGTGTGTGTGTGTGTGTGTGTGTGTGCGCGTTAGGGATGGTGTCGGTGCTGGACCTGATGCAGGGGGGATTCCCCTCCAGGGCTCCGTTCCATGAGCTCTACAACATGTACAAACAGTACATGCCTGATAAACTGACGCGGCTCAATCCTCGACTCTTCTGCAAGGTCAGCTTATTTACACTGAGTGGTTTTTATATCTTTTAAATATCAAGATAATCTAAAATTAGAAGGAAGAAAGCCTCATTAGTAGTTTAATTTGTTCATACTCAGTTCTAAAAGCCACACTGACCCATGTGTGAAGATGATAAACAGAAGCTTGTCAGGACGTTTTAGAGCAGCGGTGCATCACTGTGGATCTGCTCTTCTGCAGGCCTTGTTTAAAGCTCTGGGACTCAATGACATGGACTTCAAGTTTGGACTGACGAGAGTGTTTTTCCGGCCTGGAAAGGTAAGATGTCGGCGTCATGAGTCTCATTGCACAGCGGCAGTGGAACAGACTTCTGAGTTTCTGAGTTTGTGCTTCAGTTTGCAGAATTTGACCAGATAATGAAGTCAGACCCGGAGCACCTGGCGGAGCTGCTGCAGAAAGTCAACAAGTGGTTGTTGTGCAGCCGCTGGAAGAAGGTCCAGTGGTGCTGCCTGTCGGCCATCAAACGTACGTCACCTCCCCACACCTTACCTGGACCATGATGCACCTGGAAAACTCACCACTGTTAGGGTTACAGTTACTGCCATGGAGCCTGCTGTGTGCTGGACATTACTGAAGATCATTCACTTTTCTTCACTACAAATATTGAACAATAACTCAACATATAATTGATGGAAATATATTTACTCTGATTGAAGACATTGGCCGAAAACAAAAGTTAAAACTCGATCAGCTTCTATATGGGTTTTTAGCCGGTCGAACTTTTTAGTTACAGATCTTGTTTTCCAGTAACTTTAACATTTTAAATGTAGTGCTGGAATGTAGACAGACTGTTGACAGACTTCTGAAGGACTGTTGACAGATTGATGGACTGTTGATAAACTGTTGGACTGTTGATGGACTGTTGATGGACTGTTGATGGACTGTTGATGGACTGTTGATAAACTGTTGGACTGTTGATGGACTGTTGATGGACTGTTGATGGACTGTTGATGGACTGTTGATGGACTGATGGACTGTTGATAAACTGTTAGACTGTTGACGGACTGTTGACGGACTGTTGACGGACTGTTGACGGACTGTTGACGGACTGTTGATGGACTGTTGATAAACTGTTAGACTGTTGATGGACTGTTGATGGACTGTTGATGGACTGTTGACGGACTGTTGACGGACTGTTGACGGACTGTTGACGGACTGTTGATAAACTGTTAGACTGTTGACGGACTGTTGACGGACTGTTGACGGACTGTTGACGGACTGTTGATAAACTGTTAGACTGTTGATGGACTGTTGATGGACTGTTGATGGACTGTTGACGGACTGTTGACGGACTGTTGACGGACTGTTGACGGACTGTTGACGGACTGTTGACGGACTGTTGACGGACTGTTGATGGAATGTTGATGGACTGTTGATAAACTGTTAGACTGTTGATGGACTGTTGACGGACTGTTGATGGACTGTTGATAAACTGTTAGACTGTTGATGGACTGTTGATGGACTGTTGACGGACTGTTGACGGACTGTTGACGGACTGTTGATGGACTGTTAGACTGTTGACGGACTGTTGATGGACTGTTGATGGACTGTTGATGAACTGTTAGACTGTTGATGGACTGTTGACGGACTGTTGACGGACTGTTGACGGACTGTTGATGGACTGTTGATGGACTGTTGATAAACTGTTAGACTGTTGATGGACTGTTGACGGACTGTTGACGGACTGTTGACGGACTGTTGACGGACTGTTGACGGACTGTTGATAAACTGTTGGACTGTTGATGGACTGTTGATGGAATGTTGATGGACTGTTGATAAACTGTTAGACTGTTGATGGACTGTTGATGGACTGTTGATGGACTGTTGACGGACTGTTGACGGACTGTTGACGGACTGTTGACGGACTGTTGACGGACTGTTGATGGACTGTTGATAAACTGTTGGACTGTTGATGGACTGTTGACGGACTGTTGATGGACTGTTGATGGACTGTTGATGGAATGTTGATGGAATGTTGATGGACTGTTGATAAACTGTTAGACTGTTGATGGACTGTTGATGGACTGTTGACGGACTGTTGACGGACTGTTGACGGACTGTTGACGGACTGTTGACGGACTGTTGATAAACTGTTAGACTGTTGATGGACTGTTGACGGACTGTTGACGGACTGTTGACGGACTGTTGACGGACTGTTGACGGACTGTTGATGGAATGTTGATGGACTGTTGATAAACTGTTAGACTGTTGATGGACTGTTGATGGACTGTTGACGGACTGTTGACGGACTGTTGATGGACTGTTGATAAACTGTTAGACTGTTGATGGACTGTTGATGGACTGTTGACGGACTGTTGACGGACTGTTGACGGACTGTTGATGGACTGTTAGACTGTTGACGGACTGTTGATGGACTGTTGATGGACTGTTGATAAACTGTTAGACTGTTGATGGACTGTTGACGGACTGTTGATGGACTGTTGATGGACTGTTGATAAACTGTTAGACTGTTGATGGACTGTTGATGGACTGTTGATGGACTGTTGATGGACTGTTGACGGACTGTTGACGGACTGTTGACGGACTGTTGACGGACTGTTGATGGACTGTTGATAAACTGTTGGACTGTTGATGGACTGTTGATGGAATGTTGATGGACTGTTGATAAACTGTTAGACTGTTGATGGACTGTTGATGGACTGTTGATGGACTGTTGATGGACTGTTGACGGACTGTTGACGGACTGTTGACGGACTGTTGACGGACTGTTGACGGACTGTTGATGGACTGTTGATGGAATGTTGATGGAATGTTGATGGACTGTTGATAAACTGTTGGACTGTTGATGGACTGTTGATGGAATGTTGATGGACTGTTGATAAACTGTTAGACTGTTGATGGACTGTTGATGGACTGTTGATAAACTGTTGGACTGTTGACGGACTGTTGATGGACTGTTGATGGACTGTTGATAAACTGTTAGACTGTTGACGGACTGTTGATGGACTGTTGACGGACTGTTGATGGACTGTTGATGGACTGTTGGACTGTTGATGGACTGTTGACGGACTGTTGACGGACTGTTGATGGACTGTTGATAAACTGTTGGACTGTTGATGGACTGTTGATGGAATGTTGATGGACTGTTGATAAACTGTTAGACTGTTGATGGACTGTTGGTGGACTGTTGATAAACTGTTGGACTGTTGACGGACTGTTGATGGACTGTTGACGGACTGTTGATGGACTGTTGATGGACTGTTGATGGAATGTTGATGGAATGTTGATGGACTGTTGATAAACTGTTGGACTGTTGATGGACTGTTGATGGACTGTTGATGGACTGTTGATGGACTGTTGATAAACTGTTAGACTGTTGACGGACTGTTGATGGACTGTTGACGGACTGTTGATGGACTGTTGATGGACTGTTGGACTGTTGATGGACTGTTGACGGACTGTTGACGGACTGTTGATGGACTGTTGATGGACTGTTGATGGACTGTTGATGGACTGTTGATAAACTGTTAGACTGTTGATGGACTGTTGATGGACTGTTGATGGACTGTTGATGGACTGTTGACGGACTGTTGATGGACTGTTGACGGACTGTTGACGGAAGTATTCACAAGAGCATTTTATTTTGTAGTTTCTATCTTTCAGTTGGATTAGCTGAACCTGTGTAGAATTTCTTGCAGAATAATGTTTTCATGCATGCAGGAACAATTTAATGATGCAGGACTTCATCATTTGAAGTGTTTTGTTGTTTCTCTCTGATAGTGAGAAACAAGATGAGCTACAGAGCGATGGCCTGCATTAAGATTCAGAAGGCTGTGCGCATGTGGCTGTGTCAGAAGAAGCATAAGCCTCGGTGGGTTCAGCCTGCTCACACACACAAACACATCTTCACCGTCCTCCAGTCTGGTCCTGGTGTCACACTTCCTCATGTCCTTCACCTTCCTCTCCTTCTGGCTCTGACTTGTATTGAAATACATCCATGCCTGGAGGGTTTTCAAGGCTCTACTTCTCCAAATTTGTAAAAATCTCCACGGTCATGGGTGGACAGAAACAAGTCTGTACTTCGGGAAACGTCCTGGTGGTGAAATGTGTGGTGAGTGAGAAGCAGGCTGGAGATGATGATTTCCATTGTGATTTCGTCTGTGCAGTGGAAATGTGGCAGTAGAAAAACGCTTCAACGTCAAGGGAATCATTTGTATTGAACACAGCAGTAAAGCTGTTACCTCCCTCACAGAGGCTCAGTGGACAGTATTTAGTTTGTCTCTTTGGGGAATTGAGCTTGTGTCTTTTTGGTCTCATCATCTGTTTTCCCTTGTTAAGATGAGCTGAGAGGTGATTTAAAAACACTCAGCATAAGAGACATCATTGTACAATTACAAGAAGGGAATTGGATCAATGTGGGAAATGTACTTTGTGAGTCAACGTAGTCAGCAAATGTTCTCACATATTTGTTAAGTTAGTCCCTTTTAAAGGGACATTTCCAAAAAGCTTGATTTGTTTATGAAATATTTATGTGCGCCCTGTCATAGAATCGATGGTTTGGTGAAGGTGCGAAACCTGAAGAAACACACGGAGCAGTTCAGCGTGGTGGTGAACGGGCTGAAGGAGGGCAAGCAGGAGCTGGCTAAACGGGTGGAGGAGCTGGCTGCTTCTATCGACGCTCTGCTGGTGAAGATCCAGGTGAGGTCCTGATGGAGGCGCTGTCACATGATTGTCACAGTCACACACTGAAGGGAAAGCCTGAAACGGGATATATGATGTGTGATATTTCATTTTGCAATCACAATATGAATTTCAATAACCAAACACTGCAGTGGATTAATCCTCGGTGTGGATCAGGACCAGATGTGGAGCCGTCAGGTCCCACCAGCATTTCCTCTAATCCTCCAACTCTAATGGTAAAAAACTGGAGTCTTGAAGCAAAAAGCCGCTGAGAAGTTGGACTTCAATGCAAAACAGTCTTTATTGTCCAGAACAAAGACTCTGAGCCGCCGATCGCTGAGACGACTGACAAGCACAGTAATATGTCCCTCTATATGCTGTCTATCCCCCCCGGCCCCCTCCGTTACTCAGATCATACCACCGTCTCAACCTAGTCAGAGCGCTCACACCTTTGCATTCAAACAACTTATGTCTCCTCACACGAGGACTCTATCCATGTGTCTCTTGTCCTTTGCTGACTCAGATTTATTACTTCTGCTGTTGTGTTGCTGAGTCAGCAGTGGTCATGCAGACCTGCCTGACTGGGAGGTTTGTTCCCCAGAGGGTCTCAGCTGGAGTCAGGCCCTACCCCCGGTGCCTGACCTGCATTAGAACTCCCTCTACTCTCCTCTCTTCTGACTGTCTTGGGGCTTTTCCGCCGGAAAGAACCAGGTTCTGTTCTGGTCCTGGGCCAGACTCAGCACCAGTTCTTTGTCTTTCCACTGCCAAAGCCCCGGCCAAACAGGGGCTGAACTGGTGCTACGCTGGCCCCACTTCGTTCCTGGGCCAAAGAGGAGCCAGACTGGGACCCGACGCGTCATCAGCTGGGGGCGGAGTTATCTCTGGAGTTATCTCTAGAGTTATCTCTGGAGGTATCTCTGGAGGTATCTCTGGAGTTATCTCTGGAGGTATCTCTGGAGGTATCTCTGGAGTTATCTCTGGAGGTATCTCTGGAGGTATCTCTGGAGGTATCTCTGGAGGTATCTCTGGAGGTATCTCTGGAGGTATCTCTGGAGGTATCTCTGGAGGTATCTCTAGAGTTATCTCTGGAGGTATCTCTAGAGTTATCTCTGGAGGTATCACCACCTACAAGGCAGAAGCGAGGCTGTACCGGCTTTCTGAAAACTCCAGCGAACACGGAGCCCCAGAGTGGTTCTAGAGAAAAAAATTTAAAATACGCGTGGGAACGATATAATAAGTGGTTCCTGAAGTTAATAATACGAGGGAACGGGATTATTTAATCCGCGTTCGCGGAGCCGAGGCTCTCGAGATACTGCAGAGCTCCACCTGTCAGTCAGCTACGTCAGATAGAATTTAGAAGCAGTTTCCATTGTCTTTTATTTTCCACACTTTTCATGGTGACATTATTCTAACTAACGTCACGTCCAGGTCTTATTTCACCTTCTGACCGCCGGCTGAGGAGCTGCAGCCGCTGAGCAAGGCAGTGTGAGGCAGCAGGGGGCGCTCCACTCCGCTATGATATGCTCCAATATTATTTTCTAACCCACAGAACTTCTTTATAATGAATACTTTTGGTTCATCAGGAACTAAAAAACAAACTACAAACTACTGTAAATGAAAGCTGGAGTTTATAGACATAAAATGAGCCTTTTAACGGCTTCATGTGAAAGAGCTTTAATCAGAGTGTTTACCTAGGTTACCATGGAAACAGTTTTAGAGCTTCGTTCCATCATTGTAAACCTCCATTCTTCTCCATGTTGAAGCTTTTGATTCAGACACGTCCAGAAATAAAGTGAAAGGAGCAGAAATCCATTCTTTTTCTCCTCCACAACACTCAAATATAGATGTTAATCTCTCTGAACTTCCAAATAGCAGTGCTCTTCCTCTTCCTGGACCCACTTTTATCCAGACACACCTGATCTGCATTGCATTTCTCAGTTTTTTGACTCCCACCAGCAGTTTCACAACTTTGTTTTCAGTTTTCTTGATTTTTGACCCTCTGGCTTCTGTCCTGGTTTGAAGCTGAACTAATGAAGTGAAAACTGATCAGGTGTCAACACAATCCACAGCAGTAGGACTCATCTGATTGGTTAAATATGCAAACATGCAAAGCATGACTGAGCAGTGAATGGAAACATCCAGTTTTCACAGTCAGTCTTTCACCATTTTCATATTGTGAAAATATTAGAAAAGTGTTTGTCAAGAACATCATTCAGCATGACAGCAGTGTTTTCCCTTCAAAACAACGAGTGCAGTGCAATGAAAGCTGATTCACTCAAACACACTAAAATAACATGTGGCGTAACTTGAGCTGAACTTCATGAGAGAATGAGACACAGTGATGAGAGATCAGCTGATGCAAACACCACCAGAACACGTTAATAACATGTTAATAACACAACCTAATCAACAGACATAATCACTATCTATCTACAAATGACTTACATGGAAATACCTACTCTAGATGTTTTTAAAGGAAGTAGCTAGTAATTAAAATCCATTACTGATGGCTGAGGAAAGTCTGGACGTGAGGTGATGTAGAAAACATCACATCTAATTTGAGCTTTGAGTCTTGAGAGTGTTCCACTGATTGTAGGACTGGACAGTCAAACGATGACTGGATTTTAAAAACAGATGTAATCATAAACAACGCTGATGATTTCAGATGTCACGTTGTGAAAAACTCCTCCCAGTATTTTTCACAATTTGTAACACACACACACACACACACACACACACACACACACACACACACACACACACACACACACACACACACACACACACACACACACACACACACACACACACACACACACACACACACACACAAATCTTTCCTTGATTCATTTATATTAGAAGACATTTGAAGCTGAGTGGTTTTTAGGCACATGCCTGTAGCTCTGCAGACATTCTCCACTCAGTAGAAGCCGACCTTCTCCTCGTGTCTCACGCTGGCCTTTCTGAACTGACCTTTTCTCATCCGTTCTATGGGGATCAATATGTTCAACCACCTCGGGGAAAAAGGAAGAGCCGAGTGAAGAATCTTCTCATCTTCAGTAATTGAATTTAAGGAGGCTGTTTTGCTAATTGATCAAACTTGGCGAGTGCCCTCCAGGTTCCCCGAGGTGAGAAACATCTGATTGGATCCTCCAGGTTCAGCCAGTCATGTCTAACATGCTCGAACAGCATCCACAGCAATTCCTTTTCTTTTTGCCTTTACAGTCGTGTCTCTCAATGAATAGTGCATGAGATGTCATTCAAGGCTCGATACATTGGGGACGGGACCTTGTCATCGTCTGTCCCTGTAGCACAGTTAGCGACTCACGGTGAGGTGACCTCTAACACGGTGAGGTGACCTCTAACACGGCGAGGTGACCTCTGAGGTGACCTCTAACACGGCGAGGTGACCTCTAACACGGCGAGGTGACCTCTGAGGTGACCTCTAACACGGTGAGGTGACCTCTAACACGGCGAGGTGACCTCTGAGGTGACCTCTAACACGGCGAGGTGACCGCTAACACGGTGAGGTGACCTCTAACACGGCGAGGTGACCTCTAACACGGTGAGGTGACCTCTAACACGGTGAGGTGACCTCTAACGCGGCGAACTGACCTCTGAGGTGACCTCTAACACGGCGAGGTGACCTCTAACACGGCGAGGTGACCTCTGAGGTGACCTCTAACACGGCGAGGTGACCTCTAACACGGCGAGGTGACCTCTGAGGTGACCTCTAACACGGCGAGGTGACCTCTAACACGGCGAGGTGACCTCTAACACGGTGAGGTGACCTCTGAGGTGACCTCTGAGGTGACCTCTAACACGGTGAGGTGACCTCTAACACGGCGAGGTGACCTCTAACCTGGTGAGGTGACCTCTAACACGGCGAGGTGACCTCTGAGGTGACCTCTAACACGGCGAGGTGACCTCTAACACGGCGAGGTGACCTCTAACCTGGTGAGGTGACCTCTAACACGGCGAGGTGACCTCTAACACGGCGAGGTGACCTCTGAGGTGACCTCTAACACGGCGAGGTGACCTCTAACACGGCGAGGTGACCTCTAACACGGCGAGGTGACCTCTGAGGTGACCTCTAACACGGCGAGGTGACCTCTAACACGGCGAGGTGACCTCTAACACGGCGAGGTGACCTCTAACACGGTGAGGTGACCTCTCTCTCTCTGGTGTGGAGTGTTGAACTTTGTGGCTGCTGCAGGAGAGTGAGGGACAGACAGGAGTCAGGCTCTCACTTGTTGCTGCTTTGGAAGTCTGACTGGATATCTGCTGCTGATTTGTATTTACTTTTACTGATACTGTCACAAACCAGGATGTGTCATATATAGTTTATATCAGGGGTCTCAAACTTGTGGCCCGTGGGCCAATATTTTGTGGCCCCCACCTTGATATGAAAGTATAATATTAGTGCGGCCCACGAGGGGAGTGGACCTCCGACGTTGCCATTTCCGGTACTTTGTATCATCTACAAATGCCAAGATCAAGCAATGAAGACTTGCAGCACATGTCTGGAGTTTGACAATGATGGCTGTTGTTGTGAAATGCATCAACCGAATCAGGTCCCAGGGGCTGTAAGCTCAGGAAGCTCCATGCATTTTTAGAGGTAATAGAATGAAACAGACCCACAACCTCTTTAAATTTGTAGTGAGCCATGTATAAGAAGAATTCAGGAAGTTGAGTTTAACTTTTTAGCTTGCTGTAAATTACATGGACTTTTGTCTTGACACTAAACCACCAGGAGCACCTTGGCAGGACCACACCCCACACAAAACCCTCTTCACTCCCGGTTGCCAACTTACAACTAATTAACTAAACTAAACTAGATGAACTAACTACATGAACTAAGGAATAAAAACACAACACAACCATTACCAACACTACAAACCTAATATAACCCCAATAATTACATCTAAAACACGATGAACAGAAACTCCCATAATGCATTGCAGCGATCAGCTCTGTGACGCTACATATTATTAAAACGGCGGATTTAAGCGGGAGAGCAGGTTTTTAGAACCATGAGTGTGAGTAGTGTGGCTTTCAATGTCATTTAGATGTTGTGTGATTCACGGTTATTAGATTTAAGAGAGCATTTGCCGCTTCCTGTGGCTGTGAGCATTAGCATGAAGCATCGGTAGTGACGATCGGCACTCTCATGCTGTAGCTGCAGATCCAGCTGCAGTGAGCTGCGGATCCAGCTGCAGTGAGCTGCGGATCCAGCTGCAGATCCAGCTGCAGTGAGCTGCGGATCCAGCCGCAGTGAGCTGCAGTGAGCTGCGGATCCAGCTGCAGTGAGCTGCAGTGAGCTGCGGATCCAGCTGCAGTGAGCTGCGGATCCAGCTGCAGTGAGCTGCGGATCCAGCTGCAGTGAGCTGCGGATCCAGCTGCAGTGAGCTGCGGATCCAGCTGCAGTGAGCTGCAGATCCAGCTGCAGAGAGCTGCGGCGGCAATTCCACGTTCTTCACACCACTATTGTTGCGTAATGACGTTACAACCCTGCGTCGTTCACAACCCCTACATTTAACTCTCTGTAGTGGGACCGCGCGACCCAGTTGGTCTGGGTGTGCTTTGCCTTACCTTACCTTACCGTACCGTACCTTACCGTACCGTACCGTACCTTACCGTACCGTACCGTACCGTGCCGTACCGTCCGGCCCACCGCACTCAGGGATGTACTGCAGTGGGACCGAGGCTCAAGGAGCCGCAGCAGAGGGACCAAAGAGCCGCGGGTTGCCGACCCCTGTTCTAGACATTCTGAGGGTCTCAACTGCTTCTTCTCTCAAGACAAATGTGGCTCAGATATGTGAGAAGAAGAGCTGCCAAGTCTCAGGGAGGAGGCAAGAGAACCCATGTTCAGAAGAACCGTTCATGGTCTTCATTCAATGTTCCATTAATGTTCAGGACTAACGTGTTCAGAAGAAATCATTAAAACTCTTCATAATGACGTTGGAGGATTTGTTGTACAACTTTTTTTGTGGAATCCCTGATGCGGCCCCGCCTCACCCCACCTCACCCAGCCTCACCCCGCCTCACCCAGACTCACCCAGACTCACCCAGACTCACCCAGCCTCACCCAGCCTCACCCCGCCTCACCCAGCCTCACCCCGCCTCACCCAGACTCACCCAGACTCACCCAGACTCACCCAGACTCACCCAGACTCACCCAGACTGCCTCCAGGTCAATTGAGTTTGAGACCCCTGGTCTATATGAAACACACACAAACAAACATCTGTCTTTGCAGCAGTTCACGACAGTGAGGTTTCACGGCAGTGTGAGGTGCATTACAGATGAAGGCAAACTACACGTGTGCGACTCTCCCGTTTCTTCGGTTCAGTGTGTAACGCTAGTGAACAGTGCAGCTCCATGTGGACTCCACTCCACTGGAACTGATATCTCATAAGTGAAGACACATTTAACACACTCACTCCACCAAAAACACTTTGCATTATTTATCAATTCATTTATTTGCACTGCCTGCTCTGAGCAACCATTTAATTCCCCCCCAGGGACAAATTAAGTCTTTGATTGATTGAATGATTGATTGATTGATTGATTGATTGATTGATTGATTGATTGAAAAAAGGCGGGGCTTCCTCCAATATATCTTTTCATTCAGGAAAATGACTAAAATAGTGTAACATCTCTCCAGTTTTGTTATTGTTGCAATGACAAGTTTTATTGATTATGTTTGTTAGTACCTATTCTTTTGTGTCATATGAACGCACCGTGAGAGTGAGTTGGCCTGTGATTGGCTGAGAGTGGAGAAGGGGGTGGGTCAGATGAGTCAGGTCAGGTGTGGAAACAGCCTGTGTGTGTGTGTGTGTGTGTGTGTGTGTGTGTGTGTGTGTGTGTGTGTGTGTGTGTGTGTGTGTGTGTGTGTGTGTGTGTGTGTGTGTGTGTGTGTGTGTGTGTGTGTGTGTGTGTGTGTGTGGAGGAGAATGAAGCAGCGGCCGGTTCTGTTTAATAATAAAGCAGCTTTACAGAGAAGGAACTGGTCCTGCTGGATGCTACCATAGTAACGCACAGCGACTTGGAGAAGTAACTTTAATGTGATTACTGGTTTAGAAATAGTAACTCGTTAGATTACTCATTACTGAAAAAAGTGGTCATATGAGATTAACACGTTACCGGCATCACAGGTTGTTGTTGTTGTTGATATAGTGAGATGTTTCACCTGAACCTCACCTGAGATCTATCTTATTACATGTTTGTGCATGAAAATGAAAATTAGTCTGTTAAAAAAAGACTAAACTTGTTTGAGTTATTTGAAAGAAAATGCTCTTCATGTTCTTTTGGTTTTCTGTAATCTTCAGGCTCATGGTGGACCATATTTCAGTTTTGAAAAGTTGAAGAATTTTCTTCGTGGCTTGTTATTGAGGGCGATTGTGGGACAAAAAGAGAAACCAACTAAAAATGACTGTTGCAAAGGTTAAAGAAGCCAGATGATACCTGATCGATTGATGTTTTCAATCTTGCTGCCGACTGGTCGCTACTGTGGGTTCCTGAGCAACAGCTGCTGAGGTTACATAGAACATAGAGATCAGATGATCCACTGTCTGTGAAGGAACAGCTGAAACTCTGGATAATCAATATTATTGATTTTATTACCATGATGATACTTGTGGATACTGCTGTGGCGGTGTCTCCTCCTCTCTCTGATTGTCTGTTGTTTGTGATCCCAAGGCCAGCGTGATGACCTGGAAGCAGATCGACTCGGAGTACCAGGCACTGGTGAACTGCTCCCAGCAGCTGCTCTCCTCCATGCAGAAGAAGAAGCAGCAGGAGGAAGAGAGCGAGAGGCTGAAACACATTGAGGAGGAGATGGAAGAGGAGAGGATGAGGAGGGAGAAAGAGGAGCAACGGCGTAAACAAGAGGAGGAGGAGAGAAAACTGTGTGTGACCATGAGGAGAATAGAGAGTGGCACCGTCATAAAAACTGAACAAGGCTTTTCACCCCTCGCATGTTTCACTGGAACTTTTTAGGAAAGCAGAGATGGAGCTGAAAAGAAAGCAGGAGGAAGAGGACAGAAAAAAGAGAATGGTGGAAGAGAAAATTATACAGGTGTGTAAAAAAGGCAAAAGTTGGTGGGTGGGCTGGGTGGTGTTTGGTGGGTAAGTTGGTGGGTGGGCTGGGTGGTGTTTGGTGGGTAAGTTGGTGGGTGGGCTGGGTGGTGTTTGGTGGGTAAGTTGGTGGGTGGGCTGGGTGGTGTTTGGTGGGTAAGTTGGTGGGTGGGCTGGGTGGTGTTTGGTGGGCGGGTCAATCTATTGGTTTTTAATGGGGGGGTTTGAAAGGTAGGTCAGTTTGCGGGTGGATTTTGCTAAAGTGGGTTTCATGGGTGGGTTGGTTTTTTGGTTAGTTTTTGGAGGATGGGTTTAGTTGGTGGGTTGGTTTGTTGGTTAGTTTTTGGAGGATGGGTTTAGTTGGTGGGTTGGTTGGTTTGTTGGTTAGTTTTTGGAGGATGGGTTTAGTTGGTGGGTTGGTTTGTTGGTTAGTTTTTGGAGGATGGGTTTAGTTGGTGGGTTGGTTTGTTGGTTGGTATTTGCGGAGTGGGTTTGTTGGGTGGGTTGGTTTTCCGTGGGCTAGTTTTTGCTGAGGCGGTTGGTTTTCGGTGGGTTTGTCGGTGGGTGGTTGTGTATGCACAGCCCTCTTATGTATGTTCCATCTTCTCTCACCATCCACTCACATTCCTCTGTTTTTATAGTTATGTATGTCAGCTATGATCCTTTATTTATTCTATGAGAGTCCCGTCACTAAAACCTGAAAGACAAGCATCCTCAGGAGCTGTATTGGCATCTTTAAGTGGGATCCTCTTGTGAAACCTGAGTGAATCCATCCAGAGCCGTTCTCCTGCTCAGAGCAAAGGGATGTTTCGGTTCTCATACGTCACCCTGCTGATGCAAGGCGGCAGCTCTTGTACAGTATGAATAATGCAGTGTGTTCTCACCTGGAGATCGATTGATATTCAAAATAGCTCACAGAAAAAGTACCTTTGTGGACTTCATTGTAGGCTTTTTATAACGAGCTATACACATTGGGCGAGAGGCATTCTCTCTCCTGGCTACTTATAGTAAAAATACTCATACTCGAGCCATTTTAAATTGAATCCAGCCGATAAACTTTTCTAACCGATTAAGTGTTTTTCTTTCTTGTGCCCTGTTTTGTCCAGTAAAGCTTTGTTAAGTGGATTAAAGCGCTAACTTGGACACGCAGCAGCGTTGTATAAACTGTCTACCTGTTGTATAACTATAGAAATGTCAGGCAGAAGTAGGACTTTAATAGTTTATATAGATTTCAAATACAGTTTTTGTGTTTCAGTCTGTGGTGGTAAAATAAAAACTGAAGCAAAACAATAGCCTACTCAAGCATTAAACCCTTTTTGTTTTTAAGGAAATTAAAGTGTGATTTTTGTGTAATTAAGTGGAGGAAGGTTGTTGAGTCTTCTTCACTTTTTTTCCTGGCTTGTGTTTGTGGTGGCATAGCTCAGTTGGTAGAGCATTTCTCTGCCAATCGGAAGGTTCCAGGTTCAATTCCCATCCCGATGTGCCAAAGTGTCCTTAGGCAAGATACTGCTCCCATTCTCCCCAAAGTGACAGTGACTTGCATGGCTGCAGCCTCCAATGGCCTGTGAATGTGAGGAACCATGGAAAGCACTTTGGGGCCTCCCCCAAACATGTCACATGTAGTTTTATATTACATGAACTGAAGCAGGCTGGATGGAGACGAGATGGAATTCAATCCATTTCTAATGTTTGTATGATGAAATTGAATCTATATTTGAATTTATATCTGAAAGGAATAGTTCATTCATTCAGAGTGCGTGTGCGCGTGCGCGTGCGCGTGCGTGTGCGCGTGCGCGTGCGTGTGTGTGTGTGTGTGTGTGTCCAGGCTGAGCTGGAGCTGCAGTTGGCCATGGAGAGGGAGGAACAGGCTCAGTGTGCAGCCATTCAGGAGCAGGAGAGGCGAGACAGAGAGTTAGCCATGAGAATCGCTCAGAGTGAAGCTGAGCTCATCACTGAGGACGGACAGATGGACGCTGGCCTGCGCAGGTACAACTCCTCCAAACGCCATGCACACCTTTGCATGATCCAAACGTGCAGTACTGACCTCAGCCTTTCCCTGTTGCTGTTTTCCATAGCAATGAGTCTTTTTCAGCTCTTCTTATCTCTGCAGCCGCAGCCAGAGTCATGTAAGACATCAGCACCTCCCAGCAGACTCACACTAACTGTAGAGCTCACTCCTCCATTAATCCCACCACTGTCCCTAATCTCCCACTCATCAAAACAAAACCTGGCTTCTTTGATCATTCAGAGGATAATTAGGTGTAATTATAAATGAAGATTGCACAGTGAATCATGAATGAATGTGCAGCATTCGATTACTTCTGTCTCTGTGTCACGCAGTGCAGGGAACAAACTGACCGGACTTTTCTCTGTGCTTTTCCCCCACTCTCACTGAATAACTACATGTTACCTTATTATCTGTTGGTATCAATGTGTCTTCATCACTGGGTTGTCCTTCAAATACTCAGAATAATACACTATTCTGTACAGTAGCTAATCATATAAAACGTCACTGCAGTGACATGATACAGCCTCGTGGTTGTTCATATTTTCAGAATCTAAATGTTGCCAACATTTCAACTGGAATCTAACAATATCATTTTATTTAAAAACACTGCACTTTCACAGTGTGTAAAATTGAGATATCAGACACTTTTTCAAATCATTTCAACTCTTGATAAATAAGAGACCTCTCAAAGCGTTGATTATTGGTAAAAAAAAAAATTACAATTCCTGCCTCTCAATTGGGACAAAGACATCGTCATGATGCCCCCTGCTATTTCCTGTGGCTGTCGTCTGACGCTCTCTGTTGCCCCCAGAGAAGAACCTCTGTCACAGCACAATGTTATTGTTCTAACTAATGTCGTTGACTAGTTTTTTACATTTAAAAGCATTTCATGTTTGTATCTTCATCCAGTCCAACCATTCAGGTGTTTTAATTAGAACTTCCAGTGACGTATTTCTGCAGCTGCTTTGTGAGTGAAGCCAGACGTTTTCCTGAAGCTGGAGCAGGAGTGGTCTGCAGGTCCAGGAACCACAGATCTCTGAGATCCAAGCGTTTTGTGATCAGCTGTGGCTGAAACAACAAGCAGCCAGGTTTTTCAGACTCTTTCTGTGTATGAGCTGCCGCTGAGGACAGCTTAACGTGACGCTGCGCAGCAGAAACATAAAGACAAAGTGCTGCCAACAGCTCCCGGCCACCCTTCGTCTTTTCTTTAACCCCTTCCTTCATTTCCTGTTGAACTAAAACCTCAGACTAAGTCGTGGTCTTCATCTTGGTTCCAGCCTTTTCTCCCTTCTTGTATCTGAAGTGCGTCTTCCTGCTTCATCTCCAGGGCAAACCACACGTCTCAGCCAGAATGACAGTAATCTTAAATGTGCTTAATCCTTCCAGTCAGCATGAATTATAAATGGGAGTGGTAATCTAAAGATTGCTCGTAGACGAGCAATCCTCTTTCAGTCATATTAGCAGTGATGCCAACTGTAAATAGAGGAGATAAATCCTTGGTATGATTGAATTAGCAGTGTTGACTTTGCAGGGAAGCTCAGAGCTCTGCAGGCGTCTGTTAAGCAGCTTGAGGTCAATCGAATCAAATTACACTCATTTATATAACAAAGACTCACATGGTCTTTTAAATGTAAGCATAAACATGCAACACTAACTGATTTAAAGTTATAGCTGTAAAGTAGATTTTAAAAGCTGTTAAAACGTGACCATATTTTGCGCTCTATCTTGAGGAATTAAAAGAAGTCATATATTTATTGGTTTCTGTCACCATAATTAAATCATAGTATTTTGGTTTCAGATAGATGACGTTCATGACCTGTTTCTGACACTTTCCTTTAATTATAATCAGAGTTGAAGCATGAACTCCTAACATACACTTATGATTCCCTCTGCCTCTCTTTCCAAACCTCAGGGGGCCTCAGGTTCAAGCCACCAAAGCTGCTGCCGGTGTGAAAAAATATGACCTGAGCAAGTGGAAGTATGCTGACCTGCGGGATGTCATCAACACCTCCTGTGGTGAGAAGTCCAGAATACAAGCCGTTCCCGTGCAGTGAGTGTGTGTCTGCTGTCAGCGTCACGGCGCTCAGTGAAAACAGACTGTCAGCAGTCTGACTGCAGCTGCGCCACCACGTTCCCACAGCTGCCGGTGTTCTAGTGCTGCAGAGGAAATCATCCACATTATGGAGGATGGCTGACTATTGCTCTTCCTCGCTGTCCAGGCCAGGCACTTTTCTGCTGGCTGCCTCTCAGGTCCTCAGTGATTGCTGCTGTAGGCAGGACTCTGATGCGTGTTTGGCCACTCATACGCTCTGTGGTATTCCAAGGACATCTGGCTAATTCGTCAATCCCATTTACTTTCACGTTGTTGGTGGTAATGAGGAAAAAAAGAAACATGAGGTTCAAGGGCTGTGTGCATTCTCACAGCACCGGACATGTCAAGGTTTCTTCTGTACGTCACAGTGGAGGCACACAAACTTCCTCTAAAGTCTCATCAACATTAGAAATGTCTCCAACATTCCGTGCTTCATTCATGAGGAAATGTTTGAAAAGTCTGATCTTCATCAGGACAGTTGGACTGTGGTGACACCATGAGTGCTACCAAAGAACAGAATTATTCCGATAATACGAAGCACGAAACCTTGCATTCTAAATTCAGGTTGAATTGAAAGATGTAAAAAAAGATGTTGAGCTTTGTTTGTGAAGCCGTAAGAATCCATACAAACACATTTCTTAGTGGAGCTGCCGTGTGCTTCCATAGAGGAACTGTTTCCTGTCTGCAGACATTCCTGAACTCTCCCGTTGTGTTCAGACATCGAGCTGCTGGCAGCCTGCAGAGAGGAGTTCCACCGCCGTCTCAAGGTCTACCATGCCTGGAAGTCTAAGAACAAGAAGCGTACAGACGACGGCAGCGATCTGAGGGCTCCCAAATCCATCACCGACTACGGTGAGTGAAGATCATCTGCTTCCTCTCAGGGTTCACAGGCAGCAAGCAGAGTCACATGTGAGCACCTCCGTGGAGGAACCTTAGTGCTTATTTCCTCCTCTTTAGCCGTTAGGCAGGAAGGGATGACCTGCTGTGTTTCCACACTCCCAACCAGCCGACAAAACATCAGAACCTGAAACATCAGAACCAGAATGATCCGCTGCTTTCTGTCTCAAACATTTCTTCTAATTAGTAGCTCAAACCAACACACACACACACACACACACACCTCACTTTGAGACCTCTAATCCACTGTGCAGCTCACGTTTTAACATCTTCATTACGTTGAATAAATACATATTTCTTTCATTACTGCTTCTCGAAAATGAAAAAGAAAAATGAAGCTGAGACAAGTCTCAATCTGACTCCACCATCACGGTGATTTGTGGCTGAAATGTTAGGAGTTCTCCAGCTTCACGGCCACAGAGACAGAAACACACTAATGTTCTGCAGCCGTTTGAACATCCACCAGCTGCAGCTTTCTTTCTCCATTTGAAATATACAGATATGATATTTGATGGCCTACAGGAACATTAGATGCAACCTCTGCTCTCTCCCTGTGAACTTCTTTTGATACGATGCGTCCTGAAAGCTTCACGTAGATCTGGAACTATTCCTGGCCTTTGCTGATGCCATCAGGCCTTTATTGGGGCGTTCCCTCCTTTCCCACGTCGTACTTCTGGTGTCCGTGTGAATATTTATTGCCTGTGACGATGATTTGTTGCTCCTCTGCAGCCGAACAGAATCCGGTTCCTCCAACGAGCGCCCAGCCTCAGGAAGCGACCATGAACCGCCAGCAGCGATATTTCCGCATCCCCTTCATCCGGCCCGCCGACCAGTACAAGGACCCTCAGAACAAGAAGAAGGGCTGGTGGTACGCCCACTTCGACGGGCCATGGATCGCCCGGCAGATGGAGCTGCACCCAGACAAACGGCCCATCGTGCTGGTTGCAGGTGAACCAGGCCTCTGGCTCGGGATCAATCACTTTAATCAGCTTGATTCACTTCAGGCTCGTTTCTACTGCTGTCAAGTTATGAGGAAGAATCAAATAGAATTTTAATGTTAACATAAACCAACCAGACATTTAGTGTGTAAAATATACAAAAGTTAAAAATATAATGGAGAATCTCAAAAAAACATTTAACATTAAATGTAAAGCCAAACAAAGAAAAAGACCTTAAAAATAATGACTCTCGTAATGATTAAGATTTTTCTCGAAGGTTGAGGCTCGATTTCTCTCATTTAAAGTTTTCATTTAACTTTATTTCTAAAGCCCCAAATACAGACTCATTTCAAAATAGTTTTACAGAGAAAAACCAACAATTCACCATGAGCAAGTGGAGGAGGAAGCTGCAGAACCAGAGTCAGAGCAGGAGACTTCCAACTGTTCCAATTGTGGTCTTTAATGAATTTTTTTCTTTTTTCTGTTTTAATTACTGTAAAGTTCCCAATAGAAGAGCACCGCCTAATAGAAGAGCACCCACCTTTTCCAAAGATGTGGAGTATGTGAAGAAAGAACAAACTTCACTAATTTGGGCCTCCCCTCGAAATTAAAAAAAAGAAAGTGCCTTAAATGTTGCACTCTAATATAATCTGGACTATTAAATACTACATTGTGTCATGTGATAAATTGTAGAACCAGTTGATATTGAAGGAAACACACACCAAATCTGTTATGGAAGAACCATACTTATTTAAAAGCACATAACTGAACCAATATAAAGATGTATACCATATATGCAAAGATGTATAAAAAAATTAATACAAGATAAAAAAATTTGTTCAGGGGCCACATACAGTCCAGTTTCATCGGGACTGGACCGGATTGGTAAAATATTGCTATAATAACCTTTGAATTTACATTTGAAAGCTTTGCTTTGTTGTGGCGCAGTGTGCATGATAAAATTGTCTATATTTTTGCAAGATCAAACATTTATTGCCAAAAATGACTACAATCACAACATAAAGTGGACGGAACTGAGGCTCAGGCGCAGACAGCAAAACAGGAGACACAAAAATTCAGTCCACTTATTTATTTGAACAAAAAGAAGAAGCGGAGTCAACGAAAACTACCAGAGCCCCTAGCGGGATGGTGGGGCAACTATAGGTAAAATAAGCTACTAAGGCAAAAACTAATACTAAGATTTAAACAGAAAACGATCAGGGGGGGCGAAGTGGAGGAGCCAGGGGGGAGTCTCTGGTGGGCCTGACCTGTGAGACATGGAACGTAGGGTGGATTTTCAATGTTCGGGGAAGGGTGAGACGTACCGCCGTAGGACTGATGATTCGCTCCACTGGGAAGGGACCGATGAACCGGGGCGCCAGCTTCCTGGATTCAACCTTTAGCGGGAGGTCCTTGGCCCTCAGCCAGACTTGTTGACCCACAGTATAGGTTGGGGCCGGGCGGCGACGGCGGTTGGCATGACGCGCCATCCTCTTGGTCGATTGTAGAAGTGTGAGCCTGGCCCTATCCCAGACCCTTTCGATCCGGCTGACGAATGTTTGCACGGAGGGAATGGCGATTTCTTGTTCCTGGGAGGGGAACAACGGCGGCTGGTAGCCGAGGGAGCACTGAAAAGGAGACATTCCCACGGAAGAGTTTGAGAGTTATGTGCATACTCCACCCAGGACAGATGCTCAGACCAGGCCGTCGGGTTGGAGGTGACCAGGCACCGGAGGTACGTCTCCAGGGACTTATTGGCCCGCTCCACTTGTCCGTTAGACTGGGGGTGAAAGCCAAAGGTGAGACTGAGGGTGGCCCCTAGTGCAGTGCAGAAGGCCTTCCAAACTCCGGAGGTAAACTGTGGACCCCTGTCTGAGACAATGTCTGCTGGTATCCCATGAAACCGGAAAACGTGGGTTACCAAGAGGGATGCCGTCTCCTTGGCTGAGGGGAGTTTGGGAAGGGCGACGAAGTGTGCTGCCTTGGAGAAACGATCAACAATGGTGAGGATGGCTGTGTTACCTCTAGAGCGGGGTACTCCAGTGACGAAATCAACTGCGATGTGGGACCACAGCCCGAGCTGGGCTGGGAAGGCGTCTTGGCCTGGGAGCAGGTGGGGCAAGCAGCGACAAAGTCTCGAGTGTCCCGTTCGAGAGAGGGCCACCAAAACCTCTGCCGAAGGATGGACACGGTCCGGAAGCCCCCAGGGTGGCAGGCGAAGTGGGAGGTATGGGCCCACTGGAGCACCTGGGTACGCACAGACTCAGGAACATAGAGAGCATTAGCTGGGCAGTTACCTGGGGTTGGCTGTCGGCTTTGCGCCTGGCGGACCTGATCCTCCACTTGTGAGGTTAGAGAGGCGACGAGGCGAGCAGGGGGAAGGCTGGTTCGGGGTCACCGGAGGGCTCATCACAAGAGAACTGGCGAGACAGGGCGTCCGGCTTGATGTTACGGGACCCAGGGCGATATGTGAGGGTGAACTGGAAGCGACCAAAAAACAGCGTCCAGCGGGCCTGCCGAGAGTTCAGTCTTTTAGCTGAGCGGATGTACTCCAGGTTATTGTGATCGGTCCAGACTATGAATGGGTGCTCTGCCCCTTCCAACCAGTGACGCCACTCCTCTAGGGCAAGCTTGACCGCCAGCAGCTCCCGGTTCCCCACGTCGTAATTCTGCTCTGCTGGGGTCAGGCGGCGAGAGAAGAAGGCACATGGGTGCAGCTTTTGGTCTGTCGGGGTCCTCTGGGAGAGCACGGCCCCAACCCCGGAATCAGAAGCATCCACCTTGACCACGAACTGAAGGTGGGGATCTGGCTGAACTAGGATCGGAGCAGAGGTGAATCGTACCTTGAGGGACTGGAATGCCTGCTCAGCCTTGGGGGTCCACTGGAATGGAATTGAGGTGGAGGTCAGGGCTGTGAGTGGAGCTGCCACCTTACTATAATTACGGATGAAGCAGCGGTAAAAGTTGGCGAAGCCCAAAAACCACTGCAACTGTTTCCGGGTCTCTGGCTGGGGCCACTCCGAGACAGCCGATAGCTTGGCCAGATCCATCCTGATTCGTCCTGGGGAGATAACAAAACCCAAGAATGGCACAGTGGAGACATGAAACTCACATTTCTCCGCTTTAGCAAACAGGCGGTTCTTCCACAGGCGCTCTAGAACCAGACGGACATGGCGGACGTGTTCCTCCTGGTTTCTGGAATAGATTAGGATGTCGTCCATGTACGCAAACACAAAGCGGTTGATCATATCTCTGAGCACGTCATTAATAAGATTCTGGAAGATAGCGGGGGCATTTGTGAAGCCAAAGGGCATCACTAAATATTCAAAGTGTCCTAGGTGGGTATTAAAAGCTGTCTTCCACTCATCCCCCTCTTTTATTCTCACTAAGTGGTAAGCATTCCTCAAGTCTAGTTTGGAGAACACCTTGGCCCCATGGCGGAGGGTAAAGGCTGAATTTATAAGAGGAAGAGAGTACTTGTTCTTCATAGATATATCATTTAGGCCCCGAAAGTCAATACAGGGTCGCAGGGACCCGTCCTTCTTGCCCACAAAAAAGAAGCCAGCACCTAGTGGAGGGCCGAATGATACCTGCTGCCAGGGCATCCCTAATATACATCTCCATGGCCACCTGCTCGGGTTTAGTGAGGTTGTACAGACGACCAGAGGGCAAGGTGGCCCCGGGCAGGAGCTTGATGGCACAGCCATAGGGTCGGTGGGGGGGCAAGGATAGGGCGTCCTCCTTACTGAAGACCGGAGCTAGGTCACGGTAAACATCAGGAATGCCGAGCAGGTCCGGAGGCTGGGGAACCGGCTTGGGAATTACTGGAGCAGAGGATGAGGCTGAGCGGAGTCAGTCGGCATGAGACGCTGCACTCCAGGACAGAATCTGGCTGCTGCGCCAATCAATGGAAGGATTACGTTTCATCAACCAGGGGTCCCCCAGCACCAGCTGTGGGCGAGAATTTTCAATTAAGTGAAAGGTTAATGTTTCATGGTGGTTACCTGCCAACAGGAGGGTGACAGGAATTGTTCTCCTCCGGACCGTGGCCAGGGGAAGACCGTTAAGAGAGCGGGCCTCCATGGGAGAATCCAGTGGAACAGATGGGACGTGGAGCTGTCTGGCAAGGTCCAAGTCTAGAAAGTTCTCCTCGGCCTCGGAATCCACCAGCACAGACACGGAGAGTGAGTGAGTTAGGTGGGTCAGTATCGCTGGTAGCTGTAGCAGATGAGAGTATTCGGCGACGCTGCGGGACCCCTGTCTCAGGGTCGTGAGGCGATCCCCAGCATCTCGTCCCCGAACTGGGTGATCTTAGACACGCCTCATGTCTGCGGTGAAGCGGGAGTAGGAGGTGCAGACACTTCCCTGTTTTTTCCACACAGCGACTCCCCAGTCTCGTGCAGACCCCCGTAGGAGGCCGATCAAGTACGCGATTTTAGCCCTATCAGATGCGTAGGACGTCGGTTGCAGCTCGAAGACGAGTGAAACCTGAATCAGGAAGGCCTCACAAGAGCCGAAATCCCCAGCATAGCTCTCAGGAACCGGAACCGTGGGTTCGCGTACTGCTGTAGCGTGCACAGAGAGAGAGCTACCAATCACAGTCTCTGGGATATTAGCGTCGGTATTTTGGGCGGCTATGGAAGGTGCCAACGTGGACAGCTGACCAGTTAAGTGCGACATTTGACTAATTAGTGCATTCACGCTAGATAGAAGACCCCTAAGGAGCTCATCATGCTGTCCTAGGATTGCCTCGTGGCTATCTACAGCTTGGTGAATGGCAGAGGCAGCGCCTGCCTCCGTTTTGCGGTCTGCTGAGCTCATGATGGCCAAACCGTACTGTCATGGGATGGAACTGAGGCTCAGGCGCAGACAGCAAAACAGGAGACACAAAAATTCAGTCCACTTATTTATTTGAACAAAAAGAAGAAGCGGAGTCAACAAACATTACCAGAGCCCCTAGCGGGATGGTGGGGCGACTATAGGTAAAATAAGCCACTAAGGCAAAAACTAATACTAAGATTTAAACAGAAAACGATCAGGAAGCTACTGACGGAAAAGCTACTGGAAAAGTAAAAACAACTAAGCAGACTCTGGGTGGGCTAAACTAACATCATAAAACATAGAGTGAACGAATCGCAGCCAAAGAGGACGGACGGAGGAGTCTGGCACAGGAGTGGGGAGGATCGGCTGATGAGTGGGAAGAGTAGTGAGTAGGGATCGTTGTTCCAGTCGGGCAGGAGGTAGCGGGGAATCCAGCGACGAGGAGGGTCAGAATGAGGAAGGGTACGGTCTGGCAGCGGTTAGTGGTGAGCCGGTGTTTATGTAGAGGTGTGAGTACTTGCAGGTGGGGAGGCCACTCCCCGTCGCAGCTGGAAGCAGTTGAGGTGATTGGAGGTGAGAGGTCGGGCCAATGAGGCAGGGAGGCCACCAGATGGTGCCAACGGACCAAATTAGGGTTGAGAAGTGGAGGGCATGACATAAAGTCCATTATTTTTTTTCGGCGGGTCTTCTTTGAAAATTGAGGGTTGGACAGCTCGCTGCCTAAAACTATGTATGTTCCCAATAGATACGCACCCCCCAGGCTTGCACTCGCACAGCGCGTTTATTAGGAACTCTATGGTATGTCATTTTACTTGACTATAGTTTCAATGAGATTTGTTTCTATTGTGCCAATAAGAATGTGATAGTCTTACATCCAAATAATAAACAGACAAAAACCCAACATTTACACATGAAATGTCCACAACAGTTAATTATTATTAAGTAGTTTTTTCTAAAGATGACTTAAACTAAATAATCCCTTTGACTTTCTTCACTTCAGTTATAAAAGATAAACTGTCAGTGTTATTTAACTCGGCTCCATGAGCAGGCTTCCTCCTCATTGCTCCTCGTGGAAGCAGAGATTCACATGGTTGATGTCGTGGTGTGTGATGTTCTCTGCTTCCAGGGAAAGACGACATGGAGATGTGCGAGCTGAGTCTGGAGGAGACGGGTCTGACCAGGAAGAGGGGTGCCGAGATCCTGCCCCGTCAGTTTGAGGAGATCTGGGAGCGCTGCGACGGGATTCAGTACCTGAAGAAAGCCATCGAGAACAAGCAGGCTCGCCCAACGTACGCCACCGCCATGCTGCAGAGTCTGCTCAAGTGACGCTTCAGAGGACACACACTCTCCTCACACACACTGACCCCACCCTGTGGTGCGTGAGGACACACACACACTCTCCTCACACACACTGACCCCACCCTGTGGTGCGTGAGGACACACACACACTCTCCTTGCAGGCACACAAACATCTTCATAATGTCTGGTTTCATTCTGGCGGGTGGTGTGGCTCGGTTGGTGAAGCGGTCGTCTCCCAATCGGAAGGTTGCAGGTTTGATTCCCATCTCCACATGCCGGAGTGTCCTTGAGCAAGTCACTGAAACCCAACATTGCTCCCAATGGATTGACAGGTCCTTGCATGGCTGCAGCCTCCATTGGTGTGTGAACGTGTGTGTGATTAACAATGTGAAGCACTGTGGGACTGCTCACATAGTTGCGTTATACAAGTGAAATCCATTCACCATTTTTTAAGGTTTCATCGTGCTGTTTGTTTGTGTTCAATCTCTTTTTTTAATGTGTGACAACAAACGGTGATGCCTTAAACGAAGACAGAAATCTTCAATGTTATTCTATATTTGAACCTGAAACCTGTAAAAGAAGATGTTAGACACAGAAATGCTTCAGTGTGTGTATAATAGCAGAATAAACTATAGAATCATCAGAAATGATGTCCTTGATGAGGAGTGATTCAAACTTTCACACGTGGCAGCTGAAAGGAGACGACAGACGATGACGATATGCTGAAAGTTTTAATTTATAGAAGAAAAGAGCTGAGCGAGTTTAACGGTTCATTCTTCCCTCACTCCGCAGAAGAGCTCTCACCCTTCCTATTCTTCCTGTGTGTTTCTGTCAATTTCTTCTGTTGTAACTCATTTGTTAAGCGACAAATGCAAAGTGTGCTCATGTGTGCAGTTTGAGCTGCAGTTGTGTCATTTGTGTGTTTTAATCAGCTGATCATTTGACTTGGAATTGTAGAAAATAAACGTGTCCCCACATGGTTCCTGCTGGTTTCTTTGCATCAGAGCTCAAACGCAGGAGTTAACTCTCCTGCGCTGGTAACTGGAGCCAACTCTGTCAAGGTAATAAGATTAGTTTGTAGATCATTTAAACAGAGGCTAATGTGCGGCAAGATGTCATCACCCAGATGATGTTTGTCAGGTTAGTTAGGTTAATCGAGCAGATTAAGATTAGAGGGATTAAGGTTCTCCGGTCAGTGGAGGTTTGAGCATTATTTCAGGAGCTGTACACTGTTTTATATATTCCAGTGAAAAACTCTACAAACAGCTTCACACTTCTTTCTCTCTCTCTCTCTCTCACACACACACACACACACACACACACACACACACACACACACACACACACACACACACACACTCACACACACACACACATGATGTTCAGATTGTGGTGCACGGTGGCACAGTGGTTGTTCCTCTCACCTGTTTGCATGTTCTTCCTGCACAGGCTCCTCCCACCATAGAGAAACAGGCCTGGGAGGTTTATTAATGACTGTACATTTCCAGTTCACTGCACATCAAGGTTTAGAAGAACGGATGGATAAACTCAATGTGAAAAAGAAAAGACTTTTGATTCTTGATGCAAAAACATTTTATTGGTGTAAAAAAAAAAAAAAAGGTCCAACTTTGATGAGACAAATGATTGATGGTGTAAGTCATTGTGATGTGGACGCAGAGAGCAAAGTGTCCAAGTCCAAAGCTTATACATTCATTCTCTTTTTGGGACACAACAGTGTTGAAGAATGGCATGAAAACAACGATTTCCAGTCTAAACATACAATACCACCACGTGGATCAGCTTGTAAAATGTAAATGCCTCAGTGTGAGGAAAGAACAACCTTTGCCAAGGGTATACAGGAAATGTTCCTACTGTTCAATATTTAAAATAAATATCAGCTTGATATCACTTGCACACATTCTAAATCCACCTGCCCTTTGAGCACTAGTGTCTGGTCCCGGCGGGACCTGAACCGTGTCACGGTCCCTCCAGGCTCCAGAGCTTCACACTGCAGCTCCTCAGGATCATCAGACAACCGTCACTTCAAAACACTCGTTATCTGACGCTCTCAGAAGACAGCGTGTCCGGTAGTCGTTTGGTCGCCAAGTCTACAAACAGAAGAAGTTCAGAAGATTGTGAACATCTGTTTTCATCATCGTACGAATCGTCATGGGATATTACAGCTGCTGTGAACATCTGGCAGCTGTTTAAATCATCATATCAATCATCAGGTTCTATTACAGATGTTTAGATCAATCATCAGGTTCTTTACAGATGTTTAGATCAATCATCAGGTTCTTTACAGATGTTTAGATCATCATATCAATCATCAGGTTCTATTACAGATGTTTAGATCAATCATCAGGTTCTTTACAGATGTTTAGATCATCATATCAACCATCAGGTTCTTTACAGATGTTTAGATCATCAGATCAACCATCAGGTTGTATTACAGATGTTTAGATCATCAGATCAATCATCAGGTTCTATTACAGATGTTTAGATCATCATATCAACCATCAGGTTGTATTACAGATGTTTAGATCAACCATCAGGTTCTTTACAGATGTTTAGATCATCATATCAACCATCAGGTTGTATTACAGATGTTTAGATCAACCATCAGGTTCTTTACAGATGTTTAGATCATCATATCAACCATCAGGTTGTATTACAGATGTTTAGATCATCAGATCAATCATCAGGTTCTATTACAGATGTTTAGATCAATCAGGTTCTTTACAGATGTTTAGATCATCATATCAACCATCAGGTTGTATTACAGATGTTTAGATCAACCATCAGGTTCTTTACAGCTGCTCTGTGATTCTTTTCAACAGTGTTGGAGCAAAGCTTCACATACACAAACAATGATTGGTCAGTGAGCTGAAAATTAACAGCTTATTGTACAAATCTTTAGTTTTTTGTTTTACCCTTGCAGGCGTCAAAGAGCTGTAAAAAAAAGTTCATTGTTTTTGTATTATTGAACATTAGGAACACGGCTGATAAACCTGACTCAAACTCCAAACTGTCAAATCATTCAAACTGATGTTAAAATTCAGTTTGATCACAATATTACCCATCACTCTATATATCACCCGTCAACTCAAACACAGAAAGAGAAACAAGCAACAGGGATTTGTTTTCTTTCATTCCAACGATAAAACTCACTTTGTCTTCTTTGAGTGAGGAACTGCAGCTTACCTGGTGAGGAATGCAGTGGTGGAAATCTGTCATTTCTGACACGAGCTTTTCTGATCTGGTTGTGTAGAGTTGTCTGGGGATCTGCAGGAACACAACATATAAACTGAATGATCAGTCCGATCAGTCAATCAGTCCAATCAATCAACCAGTCCGATCAGTCTGATCAATCAGTCTGACACACAGAAGAAGAGGAAGGAGGCTAAAAAGAAGTATGTTTCTAGGAGGGAGCATCAGCGACAGCTACACACATTCAGATCACACACACTCACACACACTCACACACACTCACACACACTCACACACACTCACACTCACACACACACACACTACATGTTAAAGTTCTTGCTCATGTTCGTCCCAAAGTTTCACTGTGTTCAATTCCATTCAGTCAAAACTGCTGTTGGACTTGATGGAAGACGAAGTGGACGGACTGATCAATAAGTAAATAAACAATGTATGAGTGTTGGGCCTTGACCACCATGCTCACCCCACTCCGGACAAGGGGGGGAGGGGGGGGGGGGGGGGGGGGGGGGGGATGACCACGTCTCTTTGAGAACAAAGAAACATGTGGCCACCACTAGAAACATTTGCCATTGGTCACGTGACCCCCCCACCAGGGGGCCCCCGGCCTCCACCTCGGGAGCTGCATCTCTGAAACTCACCACCAGGGGAATCCACCAACTCCGCCACACCCATGGTCTGGAAACCTGAGACCAGCCCAAGGAGATTGGCTGAGACGCAGCCTGACCACACCAGGGGTCGGACCATGACGCACAACTATAAAAGTCCAAACACCTCAGGGGTCCGAAATTCAAGCTTGGTGAAACTTTTCCTACCAACTCTCTCTGCTTCTCAATCTGACCACCAAGAGAGAGACATGTCTCTCCTACCTCGGCTCAGTAAAGAGAGCACTAGGTAGGTCCAAGAGACAGACCCCACGCCAGCCCGCTGGACGAGCAGGACCCAGTTTGGACTACTTCGTCTGTTTCCTCTATTTTTCCCTTTTATTGGGGGATTCTGGAGACCAGAACCAGCGTCTCCTCTCCTCCTTCAACTGCCTTGCTGCCCACTGCTGCAGCTGAAGCCAGGCCTCTGAATTCAGGACGCTGAATTCAGACCCGGTAACAACCAGTTACTACAGCCTCACAGAACCAACAGCACCACGGACGGTGCTGTCCAGCACCAAACCATGGACGGTGAGAGAGCTTTTGTCTGGGCAGATATATTGTTAGATTAGCGTGAAGTTAACATGCAATGTGTTTCAATGTGTCCGCAGCATCTCATATGTTTGTGTACTCGTGTTCACGCGCACCAACCAAGTCCGGGAATTGGGTTTTCCACCTCAGAACCAGAGGTCCAAGTGAGCTCCAGTTCACTGGAAGTTCTGTGTGGAGGAACCAGGGTTCAGAACCGAGTGTCGCCAGAATTCTCTGTGTTTCTCTCTCACCCCCCCCCCCCCCTTCTTCTACTAACCCGGATCTCCTCGCAGCCCTGCGCCCCCCTTATCTGATCAGATAAGGTCACAGACACACACACAACTGCATGTAACACCCAACTGTTATCTGCTGCAAGACCACATCTGCCTCGATCATAAGAGTTCTAACTGCAGGTCCCGACCTCCACTTAGGACTCCGGCACTCAGAACCGGGCCAACGGAACCACCCGTTCGTTACGCCCTCGGTAGACTGCCTCGCTCCGAGACCGCCCTCGCGCATGCGCGCTCGACGGACGTCTTGTTTATCTGGCCGCTAAGCAACCGCCGCGTCCCCAGAAAGAGCGAGTCAAACGCCCCTAGTGGTCGCGTGGGTCATCGCAATCCCTCTTGACGTCCTGGTGGACACATCAAGCCATTGCGCTCTCCCTCGGCGCGCTGCCGCACGCCCTAGTGATCATCACGGTCACCACATACACTGACACTCATTACTCCAGACCACACACACACACACACACACACACACTCTTTGTACATAGTGTTTGCTGTTTAATAGATTAGATCTCCGTGTTAGATGTCGTTTGCTATTTGAATGTGTTGATTTATGAGATGATTCCAGAATTATTTATGAATTAATACATTTTTATTAATAAACGCCTGTTAGCTGAATTGAACGCTTCTTGGTGATTATTGTGTATTTATTGTTGACAATTCACTGGTTTGTAACAGTCTGTGCTCGGATCTCACACCTTCCATTTTATTTAAGATTGTTTTATTTTATGCAGAAATATTAACTAACTTAAATAAACTTTTTACAAACGAGACTGATATTTTGGTAATTTGCTATTTCCAGTTTATCTGGTGGTGCCCCGATTTATTATTAATTCATAAATAACAAATTTATGCAAATTAAAAAAAATGTATTAGTAAATTATTTTTGATAATTTATTCATTTTTAAGTAATTACTCAATTACTTTAGGAGTTATTAATGAGTAAATGACCGTTTACTTCCATTAATAATTTCAATTTTTCATAAATTACTTCCAGTGATTTATTACTTTCAGTAATCTATTACTTACAGTAATTTAATGCTAATAACCAACCATAAATCCCAACATGAGTGAAGCAGTCCCAGAGCTGTGTGTCCCACAACAAGAGCAAACCCACAGACTGGATAAACATTACAAGACTTGAAACGATGGAACACAGAAACATCTTCTCATGGAGTCCACAGAGCGAAGCTGAGCCAGCGGAGGAATGTAGAGGGGCCCGGGCGTTCTACTGCTGCCAAGCGGCAGAACCCAGAGAGCGGCTTACCCCCTCAAGACCCTGCGTGACTAGGTGTGGTTAAAATTGTGGGTGGTGCAAAGTCGCGGGAGGACCCAGACCACAGTTAAGTAGCCTGGACCCCCCCCCACCCGAGGCACCGCCCCACTGTTCCCTGTTGTGGAGTGATGTAAGGTGAGGTAAGGCAGGGAGGGTTGTGAGGGAGGGAGTTCCCCCCGTCGCTAGGACCTTGGCCCAGTGGGACCACCCCCAGCCCAGAGCAGAGCCCCCCCCCCCCCCCCCCCCCCACACACACACACACACACACACACATCCCCCAGCACTCCCCAGGCCAGGCTGCAGCCCCCCAGCATAGACACTAACACCCCCCCGAGCCCGCAGAGCCGCCAACCACCCAGGCCACGACGCCCCAACCACTGACGTGGGCGATATTTGATCGGTTAGTTTAGCTAGTTGTTTAATTAGTTGTTCAGTTAGTTCGATTAGCTGTTCAGTTAGTTTAGTTGGTTGTTCACTTAGCTGTTCAGTTAGTTTAGTTGTTGTTTAGTTAGTTGTTCAGGTAGTTGTGCCACACAGCACAAAGTACCTCAATACTTAGATGTATATTTTCAATGGAGGCGCACTGCTGCTGCTCAGACTGCTGGGATTGAGAAGAGGCAGAGCTGGAGGAACATGGCAATGTGGACACTCGAGTTAAGACACCATCATCACTCTCAAACATGGGGTTGACCCTCAAAGTGTTCTCAAAGGCATACGGAGCAAGGCTGTGCCTACAATGTGAAGAGAATGCAAACATCTGTTAAGACAGCAGGAAGCAGCCTGTGATGACAGTCACGTCTTGACAGAGAACTTATACTTACACCAGAGTCACGGCTTTTTTACTGGTGATGCATTTCTTGTTGATGAATATTAAAATGCCGAGAACGGCGCACACGAGGCAGAGACTTCCCACCAGGCAGGTTATGATCAGAGGGGGGTCTACCGGCGTCGAGAGCAGTTCATTGCAGCGCTCTCCGTGGTAGTGCCAGTATTTACCCACAGGACACCTGATGCACACCAGAAGGAACACAAGGGTAAGAGGAAGCCAGCAGTCCATCGCTGTACACGTTAGGAGTCCTTAATCAAACATTATTATCACTGACAGGCAGGGTTGTGGAGTAACTAGGACTATTAATTGGGATAAAAAAATGTAACTGTAATCCATTACAGTACATAACAAAATGTGTAATCTCGTTACAGGTATATTAGATAAAAACTGGGATTACTGAGCGGGATTACAATAGAAAATCAGATCGAATAAACTAGAAATGCAGCTGACACATGCGCCGTCCACTGGCATTGCGACACTTTCCGACGCTTTCAGGCAGACTGCAGCAACAAACTGAAGCCTGAAACGAGGCGTTGCCATGGATACTGCCTCAGCTGCTCTGGTCATGGCTGCTCCCGGGGAAAGAAACTCTGACATCATTTTGTTTTGAAGGGAGAGAAGACTCTTCACCTCTCTGGACAATGTAAATTCTGCCTCCCAGCCGTGAAGGTGTGTCAACGTCTCACCTGAAGAAACATCAACAGGTAGGAAACAACCTGCTCACTTTTACTGACACACAGCTGGACTCTGTCAACTAGTTTTATTAGCTCACTAACCTGTCAGTAACCTGCCAGTACCATTACTTGTGTGCATGGTAGTAAGCCATTCTCTATCCCTTTAGAGGATCTCATGTTTTAGGGATTAACTGGGGCTAAACGCGCCATAACCTTTTTTTTTTTAGTCTGTTCATTGACTCAGTAGCGGGTCCAGCGGGTTGTTCAGTTATTATCAATCAGTGATTTATGCTGCCAGATACAGCCTCTCAAACCCATCCAGACCAGATCTGCTCTCTCTCTGCTCTATCTGCTCTCTAATGCGTAATTCAATCATTTTCAGGAACTGGCAGGTTTGTAGTGTAAGTATACAGCGGTGTCCTTGAGTGCCTCACCAGGGAAGACAAACTCTCTGCTGTCACCTGAAGATTTTTAAAAAATAGATTTTTATTGTCTGTTTTATACAAATAGAAAGTAAAGCGACAGCGTCGGAGAGGGAGTGAGACTTGTGTGGTTGTGGAGGATCCAGTTCTCGGAGAGATAGAGAATTTGTTGTGTACCTGCACGTGGCTCCGTGGCCGGGGATTATCTCACACAGGCCCCCATTCAGGCAGTAGTCAGGCTGCAGGGTGCACGTGCTCTGACAGGGGGCGCCGTCCGTGGTGCTGTAGCCTGGATCACAGAGACACTCCGCCTCCCCGTTCCAGCTGTTCACCACGCAGCGGGAAAACTCGTTGCAGGCCAGGAACTTACAAGGATCTGCTTGGTCCGCTGGAACCCCGACAGGAGGAGAGGTGCAGGAGAAATAGAGCAGAGCTGCTCATTAACACTGATGTGTAGATTGAAGCATGGGGAGTGATGTGAACTGCAGGAAGGTGTGTTTAAAACACAGTCATGGAACCATCCAACCACAAAGACACATCACATTTATGCAGTACTCATCTACAAAACACAAACATCCAGCAGAAAGTGGAGGTGACCTTATGGATTATTCAGCATTAATGATTCACTGCATGCAGCCCAAACATTGTCCACAGCTGAAGTGTTGAAAGCTTCAACAGGGGCACTAACCGGGATTCATAATAAACATTCAAGGGAGTGACGACATCTCACCTGGCTCCACTTCCAGTGACCGGCTGTCAATCTCGATGTCGAGCCGTTTGGACGCAGCGTTGCAGAAGTCTTCCAGCACACAGTGCACCGCCTCCGTCACATTATAAGGGACGGGCTTATCCAGTTTCATCTTGCTGTTCACCACAACACTCCCGTTCCTGAAGTTAAGAACCTCCAGCTGCCTAAATCCAGTCAAGTTGGACTCTAAATATGGTAAAAGCTGTGGGGAGCAAAAGGAGAGCATTCAATTGTCACAAACTTTGACTTTTTTTTTATTTTTATGATTCAGTTTGCAGCTTAATTTCTGTTCCTGAGAGGTCATTATTTTGTGCCACTTGTACTTGGTGGGAGAAAGCACCGACTGTAGCTGACACTTCAGGTCACATGAAGTGACTCTGCTATCAGAAAACTTAATGTCCTCATTTCATCCTGTGGTGTTACTCTCACAATCACACTGCTGAGGTTGTCGTTTCATGGCTAACTTTTAATTATTCAAGTCACATTTTACAGAAAGCTATGAACAGTTCACAATTACATTTTGATGCAAGCATGAAATCCTGCCACTAATGCAGAAGATGGGCCGATTCAATCCAGAACAAATTGGGGAAGGTTTATTAGTGAAGAGAGGATGTGCTAACTTCAGTCACAAAGGAGATGGAAAGATCAGGTGGATGAAAAAGAATAGTAATAAATACATTTCCAGATCAAAACAAATGGGTAGAGTTTGCAGTTTGGTGGAGGCTGACGTTGCCGAGTGATAAGTGGCTGCATCACTTCATCAAAATGTTTCAGGTAAATACTAACCTGAAACAGGGGAGCAGCACACTGATAATTACCTGGGGAAAATGCTTCAACCTGTTTGTTTGCAAATTATGTAAATGTAATGTGATATAAAAAGATACGACCATTAAAAGTTGTCCTACTGAGGAATGAAGCTTGATTTCCTTGTACAGCATGATGCTGCACATGTACGACATCATAAATGAACAAATGGAATGAGCAGGGACAAACTGCTGTTGGGTTGTGCTGCGCTTTCCTGTTTCCATCAGTAAGGTAGTGCACGCACATCTTCAGCTACACCTGTTTGAAAAGCATAAATTCAGTTTCAGCGCTTACTAAACTTTCTCATATTGTTTCAGGAACACTTCCGCCAGGATGCAAACCTGCAGCGCAGATAACAGAGACAAGCCTTTCTATCCAGACTGGAGTGAAGAAGGCGAAGAGGAAATCAGCTTGCAGGAGTAATGGACCTGCATCGATCTGCACCACTCTGCTTGGTGTTTACACCACAGTGCCAGCGAGGGGCAGAGATTACGCTGCTTTAGCTGGCCTGGCTGTTGAGCGAGAGATAAGAGGGCTTAAGCAGCTTGACTCTGATCAGGTTACATCACTGATCCCTGGCACACAGGTTACTGAGGGCTGGACGAGGAGAGGGGAGCTCCTCCAGGCTGGACCCCCTCAACAACCGCATGCAGAATAGTGTTTGGTCATCCACCTGTCTGAACACATCTCCTGTAGATTACCAGTCTGGCTCCAGTTCTTCTCACATAAACCAAGTTTGTTTGTTTTTTACGAGAAAGCTCAGTGGAGTCGATACAGATCCTGGGAACTCGACACAAACAGAAGTGTGGCACAAACACAAGCAAAGTTCAATGACTGACACACTGTGCTTACACATGTATCTACTGGTTCTTGTTTTAGAAAAAGAAATAAAAACACCATTATCATTCCTTTTTTTCTGATGAAGAAACACAATGCAGCCATGTAAGCAGTTTTTCTGATTTATTGTATCGAGTCAAGTCGTTCCAACCTCCATGTCCAATGTTATTGGTTGCTTCACAAACCAGTAGGTACAGGAGTAATGGAGGGCCGCAGGAAACCACAAGGGGGATCGCACGCTACTGCAGGCTAATGGTTCACACACACACACACACACACACACACACACACACACACACACACACACACACACACACACACACACACACACACACACACACACACACACACACACACACACACATGCTCTCCATTAGCCACAAAGCATTACACTGTGTCCATTTAAATGGGTTACACGGCCTGATCCTGCTTTATTGCTGCTGATATTTCCAGTGATTTAAAGGGGTCATATAATGCTAAATTCACTTCCTACTGGTTTTCCAACAGTATTAATCGTCCCCGTACCTGGACTGACGTCCCAGAAGTGAAGACAGTCTGTCCTCTCTGTCCCTGGCTTGTTTCAGTTTTTGAAAAGTGTGTTGCTCCAAGCAGCCAATCAGACATCAAACCCTATATAGTGTCAATCCCAATCAAGGTAGGCCCTCCCTTTGACTCTCCCACAATTAGGCAGCTCTGCTCTGGCACATGGCACCACGAGAGGATTGGGCATATGAGGGCGGAGCCAGTCCAGCTCACACAGACACAGCAGATTCTGAATGCAGCTCCTATGATCCAATATTCAAATGGAGGAAAATCAAGGTAAAGCTAGATTTGGGACAATAAACAAACTTTTTGGACCAGCAAGGCCCATGTGAAATTGTTAAAAAGCTGTAACTTATGACCCCTTTAACAAGCATTTTAGACAAGTTAGAAAAATGCACTTTGATGTGCTTCTGCTTTTCTTATATAGCCCATTTAAAGGGGACAATTCCTAATGGGTTACTGACAATAGAGTGTGTACAGTACAGTAAACACTTACCAGTTCAAACGCCTGATCGCATTAGTGTGGCCAGGAAGCTAAATGCATCAATTAGAAAGCACAACTGCAGGAACCACGGTTTGGGCAACCATTAAAGATTGGAGATGGAGTTTTATCTCTTTATGTCATTGCTTTAGGCTTTTTTTCTGCAAGTAATGTGTGTGTGAATAATCTCATGACTTCGGGGAGAATTCCCCCGATTCAGACAATATCGATGCCAACGCATCAGAATAAATCCACTTGTAACATGACTCATCATGCCTCCAGCTGTTCTCGTGCACGATGAAAAACAAGGACATCTGTTGAAAAGTGACCAGAACATGAAGCGGCTCCGTCGAACAGTAAACTGCCTGCTGCATCGATCCCTTCGCTCTGCTTCCACGCTTTACAGCGGAAAAGTGGTTCAATTTGTATGTTGATGCATCTTCTGTTTGAGACCTTTACATAACACCAAACACCGGACTGCGCTAAGGAAGCCTAAAAATACGTCCTTGTCATCACAAGCTCAAGCCATGGATACAAATTCAGACTAAATACTTGAATTTGTCTTCAAATGTGCAGGTTAAAAGTCCTCACCTGCACGCCAGCTGCTAATTTAAAAACGTTTTACATACAGAAAAATAGCAATGTGTCTCTAAAAATCAAAGAAAATCATGTTAGCAACATTTTAAATATGTGCATTTAAAGACACACAGATGTTCCCAAATCAAACACCTTGTCCAATTGGTGACAGGTTCATTCCTGAGCCTGAAGCAGCGTGTCCGTCATCCTGCAGCTGCAGATGCACACACCTGACTGACATGGCACTAAGCAGATTGAAACCATTAATAGCACAATGTGTGTGGCGCTGGAAATGAGCAGAATTACTTAAAGCTTCTTACAGCACAAACCAATGACCAAAGCCGAGCCCAGCCCCATCATTCACACTGCATCACAAAATGCTGCGTTACATTCCAGATATATTCACTAATCCTATCGTCGCATTCAGTCATCCACTTTAAGACATTGAACATGCAGGAATATTCAGGTTAATTATAACCAATGAGCAACATGCCTGGTTATTCAACATGTTTGGATGCTGTTCACCTCCAGAACAATCTGTTTTTACAAATGTATGGAACAGACAAATGTACTTTCAAGGTTGGTTTTATCAACCAAGCAAACACATTTTTCATTTTCGTCATTTCTTCCTGTTTCTGACTCGGTGTTGAGTTCATGACAATCACAAAACCCAGAACAATAACTGCACACCACAGTGGTTTTTAGAATCAGTGGTAATGAAGCGATGCCTGTTAAAGTGTCCGTAACCTCTCACCTGTCCGAAAAGTTACCTGACTGCTTAAAATATGATCGACAGCAGATTTAATCACAGTTCCCATGAAACAGCGGATGTCTTGAGGAACACTGAGACAGACCAAGTGGAGACTTCTAACATCACATCGTACAGAAATGTAATGAGAAACACTTCAATTTAAGCCAATTTGAAGCTTGTGAAAAATAGGAGTTGCTCCGCTCTGCAACTTTCCTGATTATATTAATAATAAATGGCACGATTGTGTTCATCTTGTGTTAGCTATTATCGTGTAAATTGAAATGCTTCAAAAAGTAGTTTAGCAATTGTCTGATAAAGGTTTTAAAGCTTTTTATACCTTATTTTCCAAATTTCACTCCGAATCCCACAAGAAAACCAAAAAAGGAGCCACCTCAATGCTTTTCTTCATTCCAGAAGACTTCTGGTTTTACACCATGAATAACTTTTAAATTCAAACAGAAACTTTTACAATCAGATTGATGAAGTTACTTTTACCAAAACAATATTAGTGCACCTCTGCACTAAAACTTACTTCTTATCAATAATGAGATGGAATAAGGCATGAAAATATTGAGTTTGTTTTTATTCAAACATCCAGTAATCTCTTTGTCGTTGAAGTAAGTTGAAACACACGTTGAACTCCAGAGAGCCAGACTGTGATGGAACACGTCCAACACAAGGAATCAGGAGAATTATGGGCCATAATTTAATCTATGACAATATTTCAACGCCTTCAGTTTTAACCAACATGCATGACACAGTTTCACCTTGAATTAAAACTCACTAATACAATAAATTGAACTAGTTTGAATTGATTCAAAACATTATCGTACCATTGTATATAAGTATAATATACCGCTGTGTATGTGTCCTAACATCCGAGGCTAAACTTTGACTTGCAGCCAATTCAAACGTTAACCTGCTTGCTCATATGACCTTTTATCTTTTTAAAAGTAGCTCACAAACCCCTTGCATACAAACCTTTCATAGAATAAATATGTGCTTTTCAGGTATTATTGAATGTACATTATGTATAAGCAATATGTTTAATCTGTACTGGCGGTGGCTAACGAGGAGCATCATGAAAGGAGGCGATTAAAAGATGAAACATCCTGACATCACATTTTCTGAGTGTCTTTCAACATCTCTGCTAAATACGATTTTAGAGAAATAAGTGCCTGCTCGTCAATACATCAGCAGCGCCGACACCCGGGAGCAGAAATGAACATCAGAAACAGGACATTAAGGCAAAACACACAGAGACAAACTTGACATCAGAATCAGGTTTACAGATGAAACCGGACCACATGATTAGAAGCAGCAGTAGCATCGTCTAGCGTTTATTCCAAGCGTGAAAGCAGAAGACAAACTACAGCAAGAAGTTTCTTGAGAAAGGTTAGATGCATCGGGTGCTTTTGGAATTTGAAAATACTGCATTTGGAAAAGGTTAGTTAGGAAATAGAAAGGTCGTGCTCTCTCTGAGGCATTAGAGATGCAAGTTCCAATATGGAAAAAAGTACCGGAATGGAGGCTAACGTTGTCTGTCTCTTAGGCCCAGATTTACTGGAAGCTCCAGGGTTTGGCCATTTCCTGGACGCAGAGTGCTGAGTCTGAGTGAAACACAATCATTTGACCAGCTTTGACTTTCACTATCAGTCCTCGGAAACAAAGCATTAGATCCTGCAGAAGATCTTACAACACTTTTATAAAAATACATTTCTCATTGAAAAAATAGATCTTTATCTAGTTGACTGTCAAGTTGTGGATAAAAAAGCAGTGAGGATAAGGCTTACTGCACAGAGCAGGACAATATGTGAAGCACCAACATGGGCTCTAACGCAAAATCCTCTTAGTCTGACTCCAAATCTAAACTCAACATTGCCATATTTTCACATTTACCCCCTTGTTTGACTTGCTGACAAGTCTATAAGAGTAAGTATGAGAGTGAAGCATGGATCAGTATAATATCAAGAGCAAAAGCTTGTGTACCTACCAGCTCCAGGAAGGTATTCTCCAGGGATTTATACTCTGGGGAGCTCTTGTTGAACAGGTCATCAGAAAACATCATGTTAGTGACCCTCAAGCTAAAGAAAACCACCAGCTCTTTGCTGCGCTGCACCACGGTCATCACAGGAGTGCTGGCCTGCCGCATGGCCGGTGCAGCTGTCGACTCGTATGGTCGCTCGTCTGACTCCGAAGCAAATCCACTGCCGCTCTCCTCTTCTAGAGGATTGGGCCTTTCTGCATCCGTGCTGTTTTCCCTTCCTCCTGCTTCCTCTTCAGTGCTTGAATCTTGAGCAGGAAGCTCCGTGGCGACTGCAGTCACTCCACTGTACCCTCCTCTTAGATCCTCGCTGTCCTCGGAGCCGTCCCGCGAGCCCACGTTTAGGCCTGGCTCCAGACCCTGGACCCTGTCCTCCAGAGATGTGGAGGCTGGAGCTTCTGGAGGAGCTGGACTGATGGCATCAGTCGAGTCTGCTGGGTTGGCGCTTTCGCCAGCAGGAGCAGCAGGAGCAGCAGGAGCAGCAGGAGCAGCAGTCAGCTCCTCTTCAGGTTCACTCTGCATTTCTGGGATGTCCTCAGCGTCGTCATCTGCAAGCTCAGCTTCTGCTCCGAGAAACACAACAGGAACACATCCTTTATCACCTCCAAGACATTCCTGTCAGAAAGAGCCTACATGCACTGCTTTATTCAACACTGTCCAGCCTGGACAGTGTGCAAGTTTCAAGTTGATCCAGCTTCATTTAACCCCCCCCCCCCCGCTAACTACCGAGCTGGAGTCAAGGGGTGATTAACCTAGCTTAGCTTAGCTTAGCAACAACCAGCAGCGAGAAGCAGCTTCAAACCAATTACCAAGCAGCTTCTTCACTCAACACACAGTCACCAAGCAGAGTGAACGGCAACAATATGTTAGTTTCCAGGAGGGGAGGGATTCATTTGTCACTGGCAGGTTTTACAGCGGGGGGTGGTGGTGGGGTGGGGAGGGGGGCAGAGACGCTGTAGACAGGGCGGAGGCCACAAACTGGACCAGGACTAGATGTAAATAAGATCAATAACAGTCACCACTCCATCATGCTTAGTCGTGAAGGGAAAGGAGCCAAACCAGCATCCATGTGCCTTGTGATCTGAGCAGCTGAGCAGCTGAGGAGCGTCTCTGGGGTTTCTACAAATACTTGATGGGGCAGACTTTATTTCAGGACATCAGAGTTCAACACCAGTGAATGCCAAAGTAAACTTTTTAGCTACATCATCATGAGACGCCGAGCCCATGTAAAGGTTGAGCACTAAAGATAGCTGATAACTATAAATAAATAAATTCTATAAATCTATCTCAGGAATCAAACCCATGTTTACTGTTTGCTCGGCAGCATTATTACCGCCAGGCTGATTGATGTCTCAGTAGCCATTTAATGAACATATAACATTCTTACAAGGTTTTTGTCACCACCTCACTCAGTTCACCAGCAGTTTCCTGCAGTTTCTCCTCTAAAGTCAGTTTCAAACTTAATAATCCACCTCATTCATTTTCACTCTGAACTGGCTGGTCGCTCTCTCTGCTCACAAGCCCGCTGTTTTCACAACTCTTTCCGTTTCTGTGAAGCAGTGCCGACATCAGTGCCAGCCAATCAACTCTTCTTCTTCTTCTTCTTCTTATTTTGCTTTTATGGCAGTTTGCATCCATGTTTGTTGCATTACCGCCATCTGCTGGTTCTCCCTCTCTATGTCATTCCCACCGCTCTATATTTTCCCCAATAACCCTGTTGCCTTCAGGAACCTGCTTAGATATTTCATGCCCCTTTCACTTTCTCCCCACACCAGTGTCTCCTTCACTCCTCCTCTTTCCATTCTTTCTCTCCTCAATCCCTCCATCATAGTCCTTCTTCCTCCCATGTTCCTCCGCCGAATCACTGCACATCATAGCCTTGCTTACTCTTTCCATTCTTACCCACTCCACTGCTATAAAGATGGCATACATTTCCATCGTAAACACACTCAGGTGATCTGATGTTCTTTCTCTCATCCCTCCTTCATGCCCGGGCTCCACCACTGCTCCTCCAGGAGCTCCTGTTGCTGGCTCCTTCCATCCGTCTGTGTATATTTGTACATAATCCCGATAATTTTCTTCTATATATTCACAGACTTCACTCATCAACTGTTGCCCCTCCCTAGTTTCCTTTCTTGTCAACAAGCTTAAATCTATCATTCCTCCCTCAGTCCTCCACACAGGAACTACCGGCCATATTACTGGTGGGCAGAACTTTATTCCCTGCACTCCCGTCTCTTTCTCTGTTTCCCCTCCGGTCCATCCAAAACTGAGTTTTTTAGTTTTCTCCGGCTCCCAGCAGTTCTTCATACCTCTCTTAGTTGGATGCTCCTCCCCGTGCCCTTCCAGGTGAATCCAGTAATTAAGTTGTACCTGTTTCCTCCGTAGACCAAGAGGCACTTCCCCCTGCCTCATCTTGGAGGTGTCCTCCCTGCTCCCAGACACCCCCTCAATGCCTGAGCCTGAACCACCAACAGCCTTTCCAACACTGATGTTGCTGCTGACCCATGTGCCACACTATCATAATCCAGTCTTGACCTGATCATAGCTGTGTGTATTCACTTCAATGGTGCCGCGTTAGCCCCCCGTTTCACCCCTGTGAGACACCTCACAAAATGGATAACCTTTTTACATTTCCCCACTCGTTGTTCTCTCCATGTTCACTTTCTGTAAAACCACCCCCCCGAAAAATCAAAACTTATCTACCCTCTCAATATTGTTCCCATATAATTCCACCTCCTTCCCATCTGTGCTTCTCCCATTTTGAAATATCATGAATTGATCATGAGTTTTTTCCATTGAGAATTTAAAACTCCATTTCAGCCCCCACTCTTCAGTCAGCTGGACTCCTTCTATTCTTCAAAAAATCCTTTACCCAATTAAACATATTCCCTCCCACACTCATTTGATGTAATTTGATCATCAGCCCATGTTTCCACATCATATCGTAAGCCTTTGCTCCATCTTAAAAGCCCCAAGTCGCCAATATCAAAATCTGATTGGTTGAAGCAGCAGCGTCACCGACACTTATTTTACGCTGCAGACGCCTAAAGAATTGAATCTGAAGGCCTCAGGCAGATTTCTTCAACCTGACAACAGCTGATGGCTAAAATGTGATTGGTTAAAAACTTTAATATGGAAGTTCACAGAGGCCCCGGCCAGCTCAGTTGGAAGAGCATGAGACTCTCAGGGTAGAGGGTTCATGTCCCATCTCTAGGTAGAGGGTTCATGTCCCACGCCGGGCGCCACCTTCCTGTGGGCTCTCCACCTTCCTGTGGGCTCTCCACCTACAGGAAGGTTCTTAATGGGTCAATGTGATCTGGGTGACGGTGCTCAGACTGACACCACCACCACCCGGGGACGTATAAGAGGGAGAAGATGGAGGGATGGAGGGATGGATGGACGGAAATACATGTCTGGAAGCAGCAGACAGGAGAGAAGCTATGAGAGCAAACAGACAGTTTGGAATTATTTAAGAAGTATTCATGGACAAAATATAATCAACATCAGTCTGTGATTCTGATATTTCCCTTTGGCTTGACGGCCCGCCACTGATATAGCCACAACCTGAGCATGAACACTTACATTGTACTCCATGCAATACACACTGCGCTGTGAGAGAGGGGTGAGCCACATTCATGTAACCATCATGCTGTTGTTCTCACGGAGGGAGACTTTCTCATCATTTGTTCTCACGAGTTTATTCAAATGCTCTGGTTGACAATCAAGTTATCTAGAAAAGCTGGTTTACCACTGTTTTTATCTGGTTGTTGTGTGCTGAAGGCGTCACCTCCTGAAAGCATCCGATCTTATTCTAGATTTAAAACTGTAGCAGTGCCTCTGAAGCAGCCAAAACTTGCCCTGAACTCAAGTCATGCAAGTGCACCAAAGTTCCACTTGTCTGTACAGCTTTGTGTGTGTGAAGGGAAGTGCTCACCAAATTAACCTCCTAGTCAGACAATGGGAATGCAGTACATGTATTCACATTGCTGTTGTGTGACTGACCGGTTAATCAAATATAAATACTGAAGATGTGGATCCAGTGAATCCAGAAGTATTCTGTATTCTTAAGTTTGTCCATGTTGAATTAAACTGCACATTTTCCTCTGAGACCTTTTTTCTTTTTATTTGTATAAATGGTTAGTTTACCATTAATTGGGCTAATAAACTCAAGATTGACCATTACTCACCCCGAGCAGGACACATTAAGATGTGATGCATACTTTAGCCAATGAAATATTGAAACATTTCTGTTTGTGGCCTTAACCTGTCAAACATTCAGTTCAGAAAATAACTTTACATTTAATTCAGTGAAAAGCTACAGCAACACACCTCGACACCCCATCAACCTTTATCTAAGTAGTTTGTGTACGATAAACTGTGTAATGCTGATACTTTGTGCTGATGTGCTACTTCTATCGTTCCACTCCACCTGTTCCAGCAGCAGCAGAGGTAGGACACAGAACGCCCACGCTGATGACAGGATGTGATATCAGTTCAGGAATTATTCCCATCATCTGCAAATTACTCCAAGGAGAGACCAAAGCACAGCCGAGTGTTTTGTGAATCAATAATGCTCTGAATTTTTCAACTTGTGTGGTTTCTACACCATAAACCAGAATGACCAGAGTGTCATTGGTGTCGTCCTGCCCAGGTTTACCTGTGTCGTCACGGCCAGTTGCTGGAATCTCCTCCACGTCAGCGTGTGGTGCCGTGACGTCACCCTCCTCCTGGTCTCCTCCTCCTGTGGTCTCCTCCTTTACTGCTGCCGTTAACGGAGTCTCCACAGCGGCTTCAGGGAGGGTTGGTGGGGTAACAGGCACAGAGGTGTGGCCCTCAGGTGGGACAGTCGATGCTGCTAAAGAGTTTTCTGGGAGTGCCACCGTGGGGATGAAGCTCTGGGTGGAGGTGCTGTGCTCTGTCATGGTCCTGATGCCAGGGTGTTCTGTTACTGCTGACTCAGCAGGATTCATGCCGCGTGCAGCCACGGGGTAAACCGTGGTGACTGGAAAAGAAAAGTCAAAATAACTCAATCACTTTAAAAACTCCCCTTGTGAATGTGAACATGACGTGACTGATCTGATGCTCACCAGCCTCGAAGCTGAGAGTCTGTATGTCCAGGGGCAGCGATGGCTCCTGCTTCAAAGCTGTAACTATGATGTTCTTCAGTTTAGGAGCATTTACATCCTGGTCCGTCTTCACGTCAGGCTCCTGGAACCCCTCGGGGTCATCGTTCAGTTCTGTCTCCCCATTGAAGACCACAGCGTAGCGCACAGACACGTCCTCTGATCTGACCAAGCACACAGTGCGTCACCAACCACAAACCTCTCATGGAGGAGGACAGAAATCATGACAGTCAGAATGTTCCGAAGTGGTTTCAACCCATGAAATATTGTTTTCATTCTTTTTGCATGAAATGTGCTTTATGAGATTGTTTAGTTGTCATTTCCTTCTTTTCATTAAACACAGTGTTTTAGGTTTGTGAAGATGGAATGATTGTACCGGCAGTGATTACTTTGGAAAAGGTTAACTCAGAACATAAATACATGCTTTGGGTATTTTTCTTTCTTCTGCCACAATGGAATGAATTTACACTCAGTTTTATTCTTAACTGAACCTTCTTCATCAAAGCAGGTCTGAATATTAAGGACTGACACAAAGTATGATTTACTCTGATTACAACCACATTACAGGTCAAATAAATGACACTCTAACTATAATCACAAATCTTAGATGAAATTTGACTCAAACTCACCGAAACCCCAGAACACGTATCTCTTTGAAACCTGGAACTTTTTTAAATGTGTGCAGCATCTACAAAAATAAGAAAATGGAGTCTTAATAGAATAAATTCAAATCAAATATCAGACTACCTTCTTCGTTAGATCAAGGTGATTTCCATTGAGACCCTTTCACCTCAGTTCCACATCAGCAGGAACTGAATCTCCTCAGGAAAGTTTTTACTGAACACAAATCATAATGACAAACATCTGCATATTTACACTCAGCTGCGGAAGCACAGGGGGTCAGTTTGGACATGTTCTTAGTAGATAGAGGACAATTCTAAATTCTCTCCTCATGGTTTGTCACCATTAAACTTCTTTCTTAAGAACTGTGGTTGGAGTCTCCTTCAACGCCTTCTTAGTCAGAGATAATCTAAATGATTAGATCTTACTATTCCAGGCTAATCGTTGTTTAGAAGATTTATCCTAAGATGCAACCTTAAAGCTGTTAAATCAATCAGGGTGAGTGTTACACTTCGTAAAGCGACAGAAGCGAGGTGAAGTGAGGACAGAGGACGTTTGTTTTGAAGGACAGAAGAGGAAGGGCGAACAGCAGGTTTTTAAAGCCGTGTTTGCAGAAAGATGAAAACTGACTTTTTCTGTCAGCTCTCGTCTGATGTGGTCGTACTGAGGGGCCTCAGGGCCACTGAGCAGTTTACTGAAGGCAGGGTCCACGATGGTCACGCTGAATTCCACAATATACTCCTCCGAGTTCTCCTTCAGCAGGTTGGCCTCCTCTTTAATCTGGGAATAAAATCCAGCAGTGTTTTGCATTCAAGCTCTTATATAAAACATCAGGTTTGCACTTTGAGCTGTTAACTGACCACGCCAGCCGCAGTGGGAACCTGGACCACATCAGGGGTCCAGAGGCCTGAAAAACACATCAACTCACCACTTTAACAAATGTTATGGTCTGCTTGGGTTATAACATCTACTGTGTTCACTGGCATTTAACAGCAGCTTGGTCACACTCACACTCGATGCCTGGCTCCGCCCCCGGCTCTGGCTCCGCCCCCGGCCCCGGCTCCGCCCCCGGCCCCGGCTCCGGAGCCAGCTCCGGGCTCCCAGCTGCCATCCTGATAATGAAGATGAAACCCTTGTGTTAGAAAAGTAATTCCTCCTGCAGGCTTCCCTCCCCTCCAACGATCACCTCCATGTGTTTTCAGCCCGAGAGACACGGAGCCGATGAAATGGTGCAAAGACTTTACACTTACATGATGCGTTTCCACCTGTACACACCCCCCCCACACACACACACACACACACACACCCCACACACACACACACACACCACACACACACACACACACACACACACACCCCCCACACACACCACACACGCACACACACACACACACACACACACACACACACACACACACACACACACACACACACACACACACACCACACACACACACACCACTCACACACACACCACGCACACACATCACACACACACACACCACGCACACACACACCACGCACACACACACCACTCACACACACACCACTCACACACACACCACTCACACACACACCACGCACACACACACCACTCACACACACACCATACACACACCACACACACACACACCACTCACACACACACCACACACACACACACACATACACACACACACACACCACCCACACACACACACACCACCCACACACACACACACCACTCACACCACACACACACACACACACACACACACACACACACACACACACACACCACTCACACTCACAGTCATTTCAAGAATACCCAACAATTCCACAATTCCACAGGTCCACAGGACCGGGGGGCGGGGGGGGGGCGGGGGGGGGGGGGGGGGGGGGGGCGGCACTTTCTGTTGTTCTGTCAGAGGGTCGAAGGAGAGAAAAGGAGGACAGATGTCAGGGTGGTGTCCTGGTGGTGTGATGGTGGTGTCATGGTGGTGGTGCCAGGGTGGTGTCATGGTGGTGTGGTGGTGGTGTCAGGGTGGTGTCATGGTGGTGTCAGGGTGGTGTCATGGTGGTGTTGTGGTGGTGTCAGGGTGGTGTCATGGTGGTGTGGTGGTGGTGTCAGGGTGGTGTCATGGTGGTGTTGTGGTGGTGTCAGGGTGGTGTTGTGGTGGTTGTTACTCTCTCCTCATGTAGGGCCTTTCTCTGCAGTTTCCATGTTCTTCCCATGCTTCCTTCTGCTGCTGCTCTGGTTTCCTCGCAGTATAAAACCTGTTTGAGATTAGCTGGCGACTATAAATGTTCTGAAATGAACTCTGGCGGGCCGGTTCTGGTCTGGAGTCGTATGTCTCATACCAACAAAAAATTATTTACCCATAATGCAAAGCTACAAGCCAGAAATGAACTGTGAACACACCACAGTGTTCAATACCTGAAAGGATGAATCATCACATTAATCAGAGAAGTTTCTTTGCACCTACCCTTCAAGGTGTGCTTGTTCTGCAACTCTCTGGAAAAAACACAAAAACACATTTACACATCAGCGCGACCCAGTGTGTGTGTGTGTGTGTGTGTGTGTGTGTGTGTGTGTGTGTGTGTGTGTTCAGCCCCTCACTCTGGCCACCAGGTCCAGGTGCTCCTGAGCACTGCTGAAGTTCTGGGCCAGGTCGTCCATACACAGGTTCTCATGCTGGCAGGCGTAGACCCACAATCCATACTCCTCCGAGTTCGGAACTCTGTCGAAGAAGATCCGAAACGCTTCCCAGATCGCTTCCTGACACACTGCAGACAAACACATGACATTCAGGGGGAAGATATACCAGTGACTTATAAAACCAAGGAGTTCCCACTGCTATTACTGGAAAGGATTCAACAGCTGGTTTCCTCAGTGTCCAGTGTCACGTAAACTTTCTTTATATCAACTCTTAAAATTTGTTTAGAGAACAAAATCAAACCTGGAGCTCGTTCTGACCCTTTTTCATACCAACTTCCTCTCGTGGGAGAACACGAGAGTAGGCGTGCGTTGATCGGCTCAGAAACTGTCAAACATTGATAGCATAGCGACAGCGTAGCGACAGCGTAGCGACAGCGTAGCGACAGCGTAGCGACAGCATAGCAGTCCTTTGATCACACGAAACATAAAAATCAATGAAGCATTTACAAATATTCTGCCGCAGAGCAACACACCGCAGAGATTTTAAAATGAGGCTCATGTGTAAATCACATGGTTTATACTAGTCCTGTTAACAGTTAGTGGCTAAATATACCAGAGGGGGGGTTTATAATATCAGCCTCCCGTGATGACAACAATCCAAACCTCTCGTTTCGGGATGCACCCCTTTGTGGGCATTTCTGCTTTGAACAAAGAGCCCAAACAAAAAAACTCAACCGCTTCCAAACTCCAGATTATCGGTTTCCACTGAGGTCCAACACAAAGACGCAGGTTATAAGAAGGAGAACTGGGATTTCTGGTGATGACTCCTTAATCGTTGCCTGTTTGAACTGTTGTGGTGTTGCTGAGCTCCCAGAACCCCTAACAAGTCATTCATGTTATATTTTAACTAGTGCTGTCAAAAGTAACGCGTTAATTTAATTATTGATTTGATCTTTAAAAGAATGTAACATAGTTAAAGCAGTTTTGTTTTCTTCTGTTTTTTGTTTTTTTTACTCCCTTACCGGAGCAGCCTCATGTGTAGCCTCTATGGGCGCAGCACCGTGAATACAGAGCAGCAAAAAGTTCCCTGACGGCTGATTGAGAAAGTAAAAGTCACTAGCTTTACTTTGTAAAGCTGAATTTAACAACCACAGAAGTAAACCTGTGTGTGTGTGTGTGTGTGTGTGTGTGTGTGTGTGTGTGTGTGTGTGTGTGTGTGTGTGTGTGTGTGTGTGTGTGTGTGTGTGTGTGTGTGTGTGTGTGTGTGTGTGTGTGTGTGTGTGTGTGTGTGAGAGAGAGAGAGAGAGAGAGACAGAGAGAGAGAGAGAGAGAGAATCCAGGTGATTTAAAATCACCTGCCTCTTGAATAACCAACAACAAATCTCTCCCACACCAGAAGTTCAGATGGATCCATTAGATCAGAACCGCCTCGGTGTGGCTCCACGGTCCGTGAGGACCAGCTCACAGCTTGTTAGGGTTAATATTGGTGATGACGTGGCGGCGTTGCATCGTCTCACCTCTCAGCTTGTAGTACGCCCGGTGACTTCCCACGACGGCCTTCATCGTCTCCTGAGGACACACTTTGACTCCGGTGGACAGGAGCACCGACCTCTTGGTCCGCTGTCTGTCCCGCTCTGCTCTCACGTTGGTGGCATGTCTGATGGGTCGAGATGCTTCCAAGAAGTGTCTGTACCTCACATCCCTGAGTCCGGCCAGCCCGTGGTCACCAAACTCTGCAGGAGACAAACACTCTTCTTATCACAGAGAACACACACTTCCTCTGTGTGCACTGTCACTTCTCATTTCTACTAACCTGGACAGTTAAGAAGACTGAAGACTGACTTTCAATGACAAACACGATCGACATTCGTCTGATGTCATCCGGGAAACTTTTCAATCCCAGATTAGAAACTGTTTATTTAGTTGTTGAAATGTTGGACAGGTGGTGCAGTGTAATGCTGTGTTTGCACACCCTGAATGAAGTGGAAAGCTTTATTGTCTTTAAAGTCTTCGGACGTCTGATAATGAACCTAGAATTTGACAAAAGTGCGTCGAGGAGCAGAGACATCTAAAACCTGCACAACAGTGACATGAAGTGAAGCCAGAGCTGACTCACTGACAGCTCACATTTAGAGCTTCACAACTCTTTATAGTAAATAATAGTGCTGTCAAAAATAACGTGTTCATTTAATTAATTGATTTGAAACTTTGATTCTTTAAAAAGATTTAACGTAATTTATGCAGCTTTGTTTACTTCCGTTTTTTTAGTTTTTTGACTCCCTTACCGGAGCAGCAGCATGCGCAGCGTCTCTGGGCGCAGCTCTGTGACTACAGAGGAACATAAGACCGAGTGGAATAATATTAAAGCAGAAAGTTTCACTTTAAAATGTTATCTGACGGCTGAATGCGAAAGTGAAAGTCATTAGTTTTACTTTGTAAAGCTGAATTTAGCACCACAGAAGTAATTCTGTACCAAAACAGCAGGTTGCCATGTTGGCTGACCAGGAACTACCAAACTGCTTCCTTTAGAACCTCCTTTAGCCTAGGAACCACTGATGCTTCCTTTAGAACCTCCTTTAGCCTAGGAACCACTGACGCTTCCTTTAGAACCTCCTTTAGCCTAGGAACCACTGATGCTTCCTTTAGAACCTCCTTTAGCTTAGGAACCACTGATGGTTCCTTTAGCACCTCCTTTAGCCTAGGAACCACTGATGCTTCCTTTAGAACCTCCTTTAGCCTAGGAACCACTGATGCTTCCTTTGGAACCTCCTTTAGCCTAGGAAACACTGATGCTTCCTTCAGAACCTACTTTAGCCTAGGAACCACTGATGCTTCCTTTGGAACCTCCTTTAGCCTAGGAACCACTGATGCTTCCTTTAGAACCTCCTTTAGCTTAGGAACCACTGATGGTTCCTTTAGCACCTCCTTCAGCCTAGGAACCACTGATGCTTCCTTTGGAACCTCCTTTAGCCTAGGAAACACTGATGCTTCCTTCAGAACCTCCTTTAGCCTAGGAACCACTGATGCTTCCTTTGGAACCTCCTTTAGCTTAGGAACCACTGATGGTTCCTTCAGCACCTCCTTCAGCCTAGGAACCACTGATGCTCCCTGTAGAACCTCCTTTAGCCTAGGAACCACTGATGCTTCCTTTAGAACCTCCTTTAGCTTAGGAACCACTGATGGTTCCTTTACCAAAGGAGACCAGCTCATGTTCCCCCACAATTCCTTGCTGCAACATTTAAAGGAACCCGCTGATCGGAGCGTTCAGGGAAACTCAGGATGACTGAAAAAGGAGCAGATCATGTAAGTTACCAAAGCAATAATCTGCCTAGAACCACTTGAAATCATCTAGAACCACTTGTTTTCAGAAACTTGTAGTTCTTTACCCACCATGGCAGACGTCACTAACTTATTATGACGTCACTAACTTATTATGATGTCACTAACTTATTATGATGTCACTAACTTATTATGACGTCACTAACTTATTATGACGTCACTAAGTGAAAGTGCTTTCTGACTGCCACACCACTGTGATCACCTTTACTATCTCCTTTAGGAAGTCTCCTAACACCTTTACTATCTCCTTTAGGAAGTCTCCTAACACCTTTACTATCTCCTTTAGGAAGTCTCCTAACACCTTTCACTAACTCCTTTAGGAAGTCTCCTAACACCTTTCCTTAACTCCTTTAGGAAGTCTCCTAACACCTTTACTAACTCCTTTTGGAAGCCTCCTAACATTTTTCCTTCACTCCTTTAGGAAGTCTCCTAACACCTTTCACTAACTCCTTTAGAAAGCTTCCTAACACCTTTCACTAACTCCTTTAGGAAGCCTCCGAACACCTTTCACTAACTCCTTTAGGAAGCCTCCTAACACCTTTCATTCACTCCTTTTGGAAGCCTCCTAACACCTTTCACTAACTCCTTTAGGAAGTCTCCTAACACCTTTCCTTAACTCCTTTAGGAAGTCTCCTAACACCTTTACTAACTCCTTTCGGAAGTCTCCTAACACCTTTCACTAACTCCTTTAGGAAGTCTCCTAACACCTTTCCTTAACTCCTTTAGGAAGTCTCCTAACACCTTTACTAACTCCTTTAGGAAGTCTCCTAACACCTTTCACTAACTCCTTTAGGAAGTCCCCTAACACCTTTCCTTAACTCCTTTAGGAAGCCTCCTAACACCTTTCACTAACTCCTTTAGGAAGTCTCCTAACACCTTTCCTTAACTCCTTTAGGAAGCTTCCTAACACCTTTCACTAACTCCTTTAGGAAGCCTCCGAACACCTTTCACTAACTCCTTTAGGAAGCCTCCTAACACCTTTCCTTCACTCCTTTAGGAAGCCTCCTAACACCTTTCCTAACTCCTTTAGGAAGTCTCCTAACACCTTTCCTTAACTCCTTTAGGAAGCCGCCTAACACCTTTCCTTAACTCCTTTAGGAAGCCTCCTAACACCTTTCCTTATCTCCTTTAGGAAGCCTCCTAACACCTTTCCTAACTCCTTTAGGAAGTCTCCTAACACCTTTCCTTATCTCCTTTAGGAAGCCTCCTAACACCTTTCACTAACTCCTTTAGGAAGTCTCCTAACACCTTTCCTTAACTCCTTTAGGAAGCCTCCTAACACCTTTCCTTAACTCCTTTAGGAAGTCTCCTAACACCTTTACTAACTCCTTTAGGAAGTCTCCTAACACCTTTCCTTAACTCCTTTAGGAAGTCTCCTAACACCTTTACTAACTCCTTTAGGAAGTCTCCTAACACCTTTCCTTAACTCCTTTAGGAAGTCTCCTAACACCTTTCCTTAACTCCTTTAGGAAGCCGCCTAACACCTTTCCTTATCTCCTTTAGGAAGCCTCCTAACACCTTTCCTAACTCCTTTAGGAAGCCTCCTAACACCTTTCCTAACTCCTTTAGGAAGCTTCCTAACACCTTTCACTAACTCCTTTAGGAAGCCTCCGAACACCTTTCACTAACTCCTTTAGGAAGCCTCCTAACACCTTTCCTTCACTCCTTTAGGAAGCCTCCTAACACCTTTCCTAACTCCTTTAGGAAGTCTCCTAACACCTTTCCTTAACTCCTTTAGGAAGTCTCCTAACACCTTTCCTTAACTCCTTTAGGAAGCCGCCTAACACCTTTCCTTAACTCCTTTAGGAAGCCTCCTAACACCTTTCCTTATCTCCTTTAGGAAGCCTCCTAACACCTTTCCTAACTCCTTTAGGAAGTCTCCTAACACCTTTCCTTATCTCCTTTAGGAAGCCTCCTAACACCTTTCACTAACTCCTTTAGGAAGTCTCCTAACACCTTTCCTTAACTCCTTTAGGAAGCCTCCTAACACCTTTCCTTAACTCCTTTAGGAAGTCTCCTAACACCTTTACTAACTCCTTTAGGAAGTCTCCTAACACCTTTCCTTAACTCCTTTAGGAAGTCTCCTAACACCTTTACTAACTCCTTTAGGAAGTCTCCTAACACCTTTCCTTAACTCCTTTAGGAAGTCTCCTAACACCTTTCCTTATCTCCTTTAGGAAGCCTCCTAACACCTTTCCTAACTCCTTTAGGAAGCCTCCTAACACCTTTCCTTATCTCCTTTAGGAAGCCTCCTAACACCTTTCCTAACTCCTTTAGGAAGTCTCCTAACACCTTTCCTTATCTCCTTTAGGAAGCCTCCTAACACATTTCCTTATCTCCTTTAGGAAGCATCCTAACACATTTCCTTATCTCCTTTAGGAAGCCTCCTAACACCTTTCCTTGACTCCTTTAGGAAGCCTCCTAACACCTTTCCTTATCTCCTTTAGGAAGCCTCCTAACACCTTTCCTAACTCCTTTAGGAAGCCTCCTAACACCTTTCCTAACTCCTTTAGGAAGTCTCCTAACACCTTTCCTTATCTCCTTTAGGAAGTCTCCTAACACCTTTCCTTATCTCCTTTAGGAAGCCTCCTAACACCTTTACTAACTCCTTTAGGAAGCCTCCTAACACCTTTCCTTAAGTTAAGGTAAAGTCAATAGATAAGGGGATAGGAGGTACAATTGGGACACCCCCCCAGGCTTTACAACTTCAAATCCTTCAGACGGCCGAAGTGAAGCAAAAGTCACGTGTAAAAAAATCAACCAATTGTGAAACTGAGCGACTCGAAACTGGTGAGTTGTCTGTATTTTCAGAACTCATATTTGAATGATTGAATTTTCAGATTCAGATTCACATTGATAAATTATTATACACATTGACAACTCTGACTTCAGACAGACAGACTGAGGTACAGACAGACTGAGGTACAGACAGACAGACTGAGGTACAGACAGACAGACTGACTGAGGTACAGACAGACTGAGGTACAGACTGACTGACTGACTGAGGTACAGACAGACAGACTGAGGTACAGACAGACTGAGGTACAGACAGACTGACAGACTGAGGTACAGACAGACTGAGGTACAGACAGACTGAGGTACAGACAGACTGACAGACTGAGGTACAGACAGACTGAGGTACAGACAGACTGAGGTACAGACAACTCTCCATGCATAGAAAAATAGTTTTGCTACAAACATATGGAATCACAGGAGTGCCAAAATTAAAAGGAAACAAATGTGGGAATTTAAAGAGAATCTATAATACAAAAAATATACAAAGGTAGTCGAATTCTTTTTTTATCTTGTCTTTGTGTATTCCATTTTGTCAATGCTTCTCCTGTCTTGTCTTTGTCTTTTCCATTTGCTTTCTGTCATTGAACTCGTCTTTGAATTGAAATATAGTGTCTGTGTGTTGAGTCGACATTAATGCCGTGGTTTTCCCCGGATCAATATCATTACAAGCTTCAGTCTTCAGGAGTAAAACGATGCGATTAATTGCAATTAATTACAGAAAATTGTGCTATTAATTAGTTAACTTTTTAATTGATAGCACTAGTAAATACACTTCACCCTTTTAACGGCCTGGATTTCACCTTCACACACACACACGCGCACACACACACACACACACACACACACACACACACACACACACACACACACACACACACCCACACCCACACACACACGCGCACACACACCCACATCCACACCCACACACACACACACACACACACACCCACACCCACGCACACACGCACACACACGCACACACACGCACACACACACACACACACACACACACACACACACACACACACACACACACACACACACACACACACACACACACACACACACACACACACACACACACACACATTTAACTCCCTCAGAACTCAGAAGTATAAAACAAACTGATCGACCTGCAGGTGAAACCATTCCAAATTCAGGTGCGTCACCATTTCTCCTCACAGCCAGAACCTCCCTGGGTTGATCTGGAATCTGTCTGCAGTTTGCATGTTCCTTTTCCTCTTTTTAAGATGGGATCAGCTTGGGTCCATCCCAGAGACTGTCGGTGTAATGAAGAGGTCCAGGAGGGATGGATGACTGTTAACTGACCACCTCTGGATTCACTCATCCTTTCAAGCATTACAGTTCACAGTTTGCTCAACATGGACGATCCCAGAGTGTTGATATGAGTGCATCTAGAACCATGTGTGGACGGCTGATTGAGCTGTTTGAAGTTACAGTTACATTAAAGTAGTGTAAGGTAAGACATGCCCTGATGAGGTCCTGATGTGTGCGGAGGCCTCTCCTTCCCTCCAGACGACCTGGGGTGACTTTGACTGCGTTGCCTCACTGGAGCTGCTCAGCGGCCAGCAGTGACAGGGTCAGTTTGTCCATGTGTGTGAATGAGCAGCGAGGCACGCATGTGGATTACTGCTGAATTAGGAGGTGGCTGAACAGTAAACCTGAAGAGATTAACAAGTGCTGCAGCATTAACGAAAAACAGGAAAACATTCAGACGGCAACACGGATATGCCAATTCGCTTGAATCATGTCAGAGACTCTGCCTTCAGAAAAAAGAAAAGTGGAGTTTCAGGATCACCAGCTAAGAAGTTTGTAAAGCTCAGTCACATGGTATGGCATTTAATAATTCTGTATTATTACAAAAGCCTGTGTGGCAGTCAACAATCTCTAACACAGTCCCCCATTGAAACAGAACAAAGCTGAGTTGGAAGAAAGGCGTTCATTGTGATGCCAGGTGGCAAACCTCAGGAGACTCCCTAAGACAATAAGCCAGGATTTATGATGACTGGAGGTCATCGGACCCAAATAACAAACTGAATCCAGCCAAAGGGGCAAAGACTCAGTGCAGCGACAACACAGTGCTCCGCCGGCCATAAGACAACGGTGCACGTTATCACACTCACTGGTGTGCTCAGTCACATTCAGCATGTCACAGCAAATCACTAGAAATCTGGATGTGAAGTTACAGCAGCTGAATGTGTATTAAAATAAGCACATGTTACCCTGCAAACATCTCCACTGCTTTTCTTTTCAGACACATGTGTAACATACAACACTGTCACAGCTTGTTCAGGTTAGGAGTTTGTTAGGGACACGTTTTACTTCTGCTTGGCATCAATAATGATAAATAATATTACAGTTTATTTGTAAACGCAGTTTACATTTGAACAATCTCAAAGTGCTGCATAAAACAAGTAAAGTTTGAAAGGTATGTAAAAAAAAGAAAAAAAAGGTAAAGATAAACCAAGGTGCTCGCTTTTGGATTGCATTGTCTGTCCCTGAATAACAGCTTCACAGTGGTTAATAAGATTAATATGACTGATAGGACTTGATCTGATTTCTGTCCTCTGCTATTATTTGGTGAAATGATGTGACTGAGGATGTTTGTAGCATCAAAAGACAGGAATCAGACAAACTGTCAGCTGGCAGGGAGCACCAGTAGTGGTGTCCTCCCCCTGACGAGATGATGTTTCACCTCAGGTTATAAGGTAAGTAAAGTACAACAACAGTCAAATATGAAAATGATTTTGTGTGTGTAGCTACAATGATTCATGAAGGAGGAAACAAACACATGACAACATAACAGCAGATCATAATTCAATATGCAGAACTGTTTTCAGTTCTTAATAACTCAGAGACAAAACTGAGTTCCTTTATGAAAACATTGTTTTAAAAGTGAGTACTTGAAGTAAAACACATTAAACTGAATTTGAGTCCAAGGTGAAAGTCATGGAATAGATCATAATGAAAAATAAGAATAAACAAATAATATAATTAAAACCCCTTCTGACCACATGTGGCTGGACGGATTGTCCTGGGAAACACACAGTTTAACACATTAGGGTGTAAAGAGAGGAAAGTAAAGACAGAATGTCAGTAAAAGTAAAAAGTCATCAGAAAATGGAATAATCAAGTAAAAGATCTTGGTACGTAGCAGATCAACTCAATTTGTTGTTAGCAAGAGGGATATTATGTCCCTGTCATTGTTTATTTACCACCAGATTAGTAATCCCTTTGCAGAAGGAATTTAGCAAACACATGTTCTCTATTTCAGTTTGATTTTGACACTGTGGGGATAAAAGAAGTAAAGAGTAACGTGGCCTCTGCACCTAAGACAATAGAAGACGTGAATGTGGAAACTGAGGCTGAGCTCAACATGTCAGTTTGAGTGTTAAAGAGGACGTTCAGGAGGAACCCTCCCTAAAACGTTAACATTGACCTAGAAATCTGCATGAGATCATTCAAACATGAAAGAAAGAGTTGCAATTAAATGTTATTGATTGATAAAAATGGTGTAATTACCAGAATAAATATTCTTGTAGCAGGGTTGAAACAGTTTGTGCTGAGGCTGTTATTGATTCATAAAGTCGCTGTTGTTCAATCAATGTTCCGTCGGGTGCAAACACACCACCGTCATGAGGCGGTGTGTGTTGGAGCTGTGTTTGTTCACTTTCTGTGCTGTGGCGCTCCATACTGTTCAAGTGTATGTTACTAAAATAGAAAGAAGCCGTGGATGACTGGGCCTTGATAGAAAGAAATGTAGATAAACTTTACTGAACACAATCAATAACTGTGGTGATTTAGTTTTCCAGAGCAACAAATTGATCAAAAGTGAACATCACTGAGTCTCTTGAGGACGACCCGTACAGCGACGGAGTCAGAACCAGGTCTGACTTCCTGCCACGTCAGGCTGGTTTCCTTCAGAGTCACGCTACAAGGTGAGCGTGTGTTTTTGGGAAGGGGAAGGCTTGAAGCCCGACTGGCACATGCACCAACACGAGCGCCTGTGAAGGAGGAGGGAGAGCTGGACGAGCCTCACAGCAGAACTACAAGCCAGAAAAGATTAGTGTCCGCAGCTCTGGGAACAGAGTGGCTTTTGTTTTCATGGGGATAACGAGCTGACCCGGCACATCACACACAACCAGACAACCGGTGCCCACACAAACCTTTTCACTGGTGAAATGATGCTGTCTTTCATTTAGTGAACATCCATTCGAGGTCAGAGCCAATGTCATTCATGGCGCTTGGCATTTTGCTTGACTTCTAGAGCTCAAAGGTCTCTGCGGGGACGAAGTGGCTCTTTGCAGAGGAACTTCCTCAGAGAGCAAAGTCAGATTCACCTTGATGCTCCTGCAGTGGGTCACTGATTTCAGCTTTCTGTCACAGCAAAAACCAGTGCTCTCAATTCAACAATAACTTACTATCATGTTCTTAAAGTCACAAATCTGGATTCTGCAAATGTTACAGAGAAATGACAAGTACTCTATAAAATACAAATAGTGGTTTCTTGTTCAACACAAACTCGCTCATACTTGCAAAAACTGGTGTCATATGAAAGAGTTTGCCATTTTTCACTTGTGCAACAAATCTGCAAGATAAGAGCTGAAGATGACTCTTCTCCAGTTGATCTTACCTTTAATTCGACTTGCTTGGAGGGTAAACAGACACAAAGTGAGGAATAGTCCCGACTTCAAAAGCATGATTGGCTGATTTATGTGTTCCTCATTTGTAAAGACACAGTTGCAAACAATAATCCACTGCAGAGTGTCTTTACGTCAAGTCCATTAGCAGAGTGTGCAAAGGTCGTCCATGGGTGTTCGTGAGCTGTCAGCGTGCACCGTGAGGAAGACGTCCAGTCCAGTCCGGCCCTGAGCCTGCTCCAGCTCAGACTCCCTGGAGCACCGACTCCCTGGAGTTCAGACTCCCTGGAGTTCAGACTCCCTGGAGTTCAGTCCTGGACGCTGCTTCTTCTGCGCCAGACATGCAGGGCAGAAGAGCAGAGGAGAGGAAGAGTCCCAAGTTTGGCTGGAGAGTTTCTGTGGATACGCTGTCAGTGTGACAACAGTGACAAGGTCAAAAAAGCAGTCTAATCTCTCTCCCTTCTTCTTGCTGCTTGTAATCCTGGCGGGGCCACGTGGCTGCCTGGCCTCATCCTGTTAGTCCCCTTCTGGAGCTTCAGCTGTCAGATCAGCGAACCTGGGCATCTGCCAACACGCCAAACCAAAAACTACTCCGAGCACGGCTTGTCGCTGACACCAAGCCTCTTTGTGTGTTGTTGTGCCTTGCTGTGTCAGACCGCATCGCTCCGCCTCTTTGTCCTCCCAGCCTGGTTTTCCTGCCTTTGGATGCTGCCGTGGAAAAGACGCAGAATGTGGGAAGTGGAGTAAGGTCAGGTCAGGTTTACAGTGTAGTGCAGAGCCACCGGTCGAACTGTGAGCTGTTTTCTCTCTGACGTCTGAATGTCCTCATCTTTCTTCTAGGTCTGTCTGTTTTGTTTGATCTCCCTCCTGGGTGCACAGCCGGACCAAAGTGGGGTGGTGGAGGGGTGCACAGCCCGGACCAGGTGACTGGCGGGGGGCGGGGGGGGGGGGGGGGGGGGGGGGGATTAGCTGCCTCTGTTGGTTGTGAGGATTTTTCTGCTGTAAATAAGCTTATTAGAGATGATCGTAATCCTGCTGATTCTGTCTCAGAATAATGTGAAGCAATGATGTCTCCTTAACTAGATAGCCTATTGCATACCATACATTTATTATAATTGCTAACAAGATGGTACTTAAAATATTTGGAATGTGTGTTTTGAGAAGTGGTTTGGGACACCGGTTTGGGTGAGGAGATAGAGGAGAGGAAAGGATAGGATAGACAGAGAGATAGATTGGGGGGGGGGGGGGGGGGTACAAACCTTGGAAACCCACCCTGGTTCAGGTAGGGGAGGTTGAGAGAGAGTTGTGTGTGTGTGTGTGTGTTTGTGTGGTTGTTCGGGGGGGTTATGGGGGGGGGGGGGGGGGTGAGCAGCCCTAACTGTAAGTTTTAGTAAATAGAAAAGTCTTGAGTCTCGTCTTAACAGTACAGACTTTTTTTTTGGTCCCGCAAGGACCCCGGACCTTGGGGGTCCAGGGTCCTGTGGGGTCTGAAGGGTGTATGGGGTCTGGAATTCCTGGAGTTCTGTGGGATCTGGAAGTCCTGTGGAGGACCGTGTCCTGTGGGGTCATGGGGTCTGGGTATCCTGTGGTGGAAAACTATTTTCAATTCAATTCAACACAACTTTATTTATATATCACCACATACATAAACACAGTAATTTCTAGGTGCTTCTATCAAAGAGAAAGTGGCCGTTTTCCAATTCTTAGAGCGCCAGTGTGACTCGCCTACGTCACGAGTAACTACTTGCAGCGTCCTCGGAAGTGCGGAAATGCAAATTTACGAGGACGCATCGGCGTTAAAGGAGAATTGGAACACGAGTACTTGATGACGCGGTGGCTGTCATGGCTGGATGAAGGACCCTGAAGCTGAGGAGGAGGAGGAGGAGGAGGAGGAGGAGGAGGAGGAGGAGGAACCTGTTTCCTCTCAGGTTCAGCAGGAAGGTGATTTGTACCTGATATTTTATATGAAGATCTAAACTTTAGAACATTATTGTAAAATAGTACCTTTTCTGTTGCATACATGCTGTGTATATTACAGTGTATTGTACCGTGTATAGTACAATGTACAGTACTGTATTTAGTACCATGTACAGTACTGTATAAAGTACAGTGTACAGTTCTGTGTATAGGACAGTGTTACTATTACTTCTACCTCCTATGAGCCTTTATTTTACTCTTCCTCTCCTTGAACTATGAAAGCAGCTGATCAGAAATGTTCTACTAATATAAACAAGTATTTTACTGTTTTACTGAAGATCCCTGATGTTTATTAAATGAAGTAACCAGCTTTTCACATTCCTGCTGCTTGTTGTCATTAATATGTACTCTATTACATTTGTCTAATATACATCCTACAGTTAAGAACTCCAATCATTACCTCTAATCATTTCTCTTTAGAATAAATACATAAATGGCTTATACTGTGTGAGAGTAAATACATAAATACACACATCACTTATACTGTCGAGCAAAGAAAGATATCAAGCAGAAGATAAAGGAAACTTTATTTAATAACCTTCAGCAGAACCTACAACAGTAAAAACACAAGTTAGAAACATTATGTACAGAGAATAATGACATTGTTTTGTAAAATTCTAAAGTTCTTTCTAACCTCATATATTATAGAGTATTTTTTAACGACAGGTAGATGCAGGAAAGATTCTACCTTGCTGACATGTTTCAGCTTCATCTGTAGTCTTCCTCAGAGCCTCATCTGGCCGGTCACCTGATAAAGACCGACATGTCATCACAACCAGAACAAGTATGGGTATTGGAAAACGGCCAGAGTGGTGATTCATGCTCTTATTGTGATAAGTTCCAGGGAGCCATTTCCTGCTGCAAGCTGTTTTTCCTGCGCTCTTCACAGAAGCTGGGTGCACCTGCAGGTCATCATGGCAATCACCACAGCTGCTGAAGCTCTCCTCTGGGTGAAAGCAGATGTGAGAAGATTCCCATTGGAGTGTGCCTCTCCGTGCTCGCTGTGTCTTCAAGCCTTCTAGAAGATTTCTCGTTCGTGTGTCTCTCCAAGTCTCCAGTCCCTCGGCCTTCAGTCTTCCTGGTAAAACCCCTCTCTTCAGTTCGTCACTTCAAGCCTCAAGTCAACCCGAAGACCTCTCTTTCCTCTTTGTCCCAAGTCTCCAGCCTCCCAGTCTCCCAGCCTCGAGTCTCCCTGGTTTCCCCCCTTCCCCCCACTCCTCTGTTCTTCAGTAGACCTTCTTTAACTGACCCTTTTGCCTCCGGTTCTGCTCCTGGGCCCTCACACCAACTCCAGATTCTACACATCATTACAGAAAGCCAACAAATCCAAATCCAACTAAACTTTAAACAGGGATTCAACACTCTTCTCCAACAGGAACCAACACAGTCCCTCAGCTGAACAAACACTACAGAACCACTGAAGGGCTGAACAGGGTCAAAATTCACAATGTGAGCTCTGGAGCCCTTCAGTACCGGACTAAAGTCCGATGATTAAAGTAAGCTGGATTCTAATTAGTTAATTAATTAATTCTCAGTGAGCACATCAGTCTCCTACATTTAGCCGCTCAGGTGCACATCGCGCTAGTGGTATAGAATAGATTCAGGCCGCAGACTAAGAATAAACATCCCTGTATAACTACAACGTCAGCTCAATGTGTGCATCTACTCTACTCTTGCCATAGCTCGACACGTTGAGACGACCATAACAATGTGTTCCTCGGATCGCAATCCCAGAGGGGAAACAAATTTGGGGGCTCGTCTGGGATTAACGCCTCTTGCCGGTGTTACTCAAGTAAGAACCATGGGTTCCTGATTGCCTGTTCAACGACCAGGTGACAGACGTCAGGTGTCTGAAGATGAAGGTTTTGCATGAGCTAAAGTGAGAGATCCAGCAACATCTTTGCCAGTTGATACGCACTGCCAACAGAGACCTGCTTTACAAGCTTGTAGCATCGTTCCTTGATGAGGTGGATGAATCTTCGCCAGATGACGACGCAACTGAAGTGGATCTTTTCAACTTCATTGTTGACTTCATGAGAAGTAAACAACTGAAGAGTCTGGAAGATCAGGGTGTGTCTCGCCTACTTGTGTATCATGACCTCATTGATGGACAGTAAATCGCTCCAGGAAGTAAGTGGATCAAACCAGGCATCTAAAGAAGAAGCTGCTGCATCGGTGTCAGAAACTGAACCAGTAATAGTAGCACCTGTGATCAGTGAGACTGCCCAACATTCAGTGGTTGCTGATCAAGTTGCTGGGTTGGTAAGGTTGACAGATGTTGCTACATTGTTAGCACGCAGGGAGTTTAAGATCCAAGGTGGTCACATCTCAGATTCAGATTGTAATTTAAGCTTTAACAGTTTGTCCAAGTAAATTGACGATGGACTAACAGAAGGCTTTACTGAGGCTGAGGTTATTAGAGCAGTGCTCCGAATAATTAAGCCTGGTAACTTTAAAGACATGCTCATCACCAAACATGACCTGACAGTAACTGAACTAAAACGTTTTCTGAGGGCACATCTTCGGGAAAAGTGCAGTACTGAATTATTTCAGGAGTTCAGAAATGCAAAAAAGCCTGACAAAGAAAATCCACAGCAGTTTATGTAGAGACTTGTGGGGTTAAAACAGCGTGTGATGTTTGCATCTAAACATAGTACTGGGTTCCAATATGACAGCAAACCGGTGCAGGGAGTGTTTCTCCATTCTCTTTACCAAGCGATGAATGAAAAATATTCCAAAATCAGATGAGACTTTAAACCCCACATCACAGACATAAATGTTTATTGATGACTTTATCCTAGAAGTCTTTACAACGTCTTTGACGGAGGATACAGAGAGGCAGAATCGGTTCTCCCATGGAGCTGAAAACTGCACACACTGTTTCCGGTGTGGAAAGGAGGGACACAGAGTTGGGTACAAAAGTCGGAAAACTGGAGGAGTTCACTGGGGAGGGATCACCAGTGACCAGACTTATTGCGGAGTCCCTCATCACAGAAAAGCTGCCACCTGAAGAAAAAACTCCATCTTCCATCAAGTCCTTCAAACAAAACGTCCTGGGGTCCTGGGAGACGGTTGGAGTGAAGAGTGTGAAAATACATTCCAAACACTTGAAAAACTCCTGGTGAGTGCACCAGTCCTGGGCTATGCTGATTTCACCAAGCCTTTTGTCCTTGAAATAGATGCCAGCCATGCAGGACTTGGGGCTGTGTTGTCTCAGGATTATAAGGGAAAGCAACGACCCATTGCTTTTGCAAGCAGGGGCCTCAGACCCACCGAAAGGAATATGTCCAACTGCAGCTCTCGGAAGCTGGAATTCCTGGCCTTAAAATGGGCAGTGATGCAGAAGTTTTGAGAGTACTTACTTGGAAATAAATTTCTAGTGTTCACCGATAACAATCCTCTCAGCTATCTCCAATCAGCTAAACTGCTGGCTGTGGAGCAGCGTTGGGCATCAGAGTTGGCAATATTTGATTTTGAAATCAAATATCGACCGGGAGCAGCAAATCGTAATGCGGACGCCCCTGTCCCGACAGTCCCAAAGAACACTCTCTCTCTTTCCGGGCTTGAAGGTGCCAGATGAAGTCCATCAACAGACAGAAAACATGCCAATAGAGTCCCCTGCGGTTGCTGCCACCTGCCAAGCTATTTCCACTTTTACATCAAGGCTCTAGGCAGATCCAGTGATTGGTCCCTTTTTGCAGTACTGGAAATGGGGAAGACCTCCAACAAAGCAACAAATGGTCCATGACTGCAAAGGAGTGAAAAAGTTGGTGCACCTGTGGGCCAGGCTAATATCAAGGGATGGTGTTTTGTATCGGTGTATGCAGACACCCGGGGAAGAACAAGTTCAATTCCAACTCCTGTTGCCCCAGTGTTTACAGGCAGAAGTCCTCAAAAGCCTTCATGACGACCATGGCCATCAAGGCATCGAACGTACCACTAGTCTCGTACGACAGAGATGCTTTTGGCCCTTCATGCAAAGTGACAAGGCAAGATATTGTCAAGACTGTGATCGTTGCATGCTGGCCAAAGCAGTACAACCAAAATTCCGTACATTTAGGGGAGGTTTAACTGCCTCCAAACCCTTGGAAATCATTGTAATCGACTTCACCCTGCTGGACAAAGCTAATGATGGACGGGAGAATGTGCTGGTGGTCACGAATGTGTTCTCCAAATTTGCCCAAGTATACCCAACAACGGATCAGAAGGGCCAGTACGGTGGCCCGGGTGCTGACAGAAAAGTGGTTCTATACCTATGGTGTACCCAAACGCATTCATAGCGATCAAGGAAAGAGCTTTGGGGGGATCTCCTGAAATGACTATGCCACCTGTATGGAATTGAAAAGCGCAGAACCACACCGTACCACCCAGAGGGCAATGGACAATGTGGAAGATTCAGTCGAACATAGCATGACTTATTGCGTCCACTCCCCCAAGAAAAGAAAAGAAGATGGCAGCAACACCTACCTCAAGTGCTATATGCTTACAACACAACAGAGCACCAATCTACAGGTCTCACGCTGAATGTCTCACGCAGGAGTACGAGCAGAGTGTCCAACTTCTGTGGTTCGACATTTTCCTTCTGGGTGGGGGCCACACTCTGACAATAGGTTGGGCTCCAGCACGATTGATCAATTTTGTCATGTTGCCAACCGAAATCAGACGTCTTTAAGCAATGTGTGTCATGAAAGCTGTATGTGTGTATGTTGTTATCTGAAGAAGCTGAGTTCAATCTCTGTTGTTCTGCCATCATACGCCAGGCTGGTAGTTGAACAACCGTATCCTGGAATGAACGGTCAGGATGTCCTGGTTTGATTGAACTGTCAGATTTTCAGTATCAAAGCATAAGCATAAACCGTGATCATAGTATTGCTAATGTAATATCCTTCAAAATGGATCCTGTGAAAGCTGCTTGTGTTTACATTTTACGTTATATTCTACCGCCACATTATGGAGGAGCTCCGCTTCTTCATCGGTCCAAACAAACCGTGCGTCATTATCGCTGAACAGTGTGTGAACCATTGAAAGCCAAACTCAGCTCGAGGATTTCTCCACGAAGTGCTTGTGGGATGACACATTGTGGACAAGAGAAAAGGCGAGCCAACCCCGAGAACAGAACCACATATTCAGAAACGCTGCCTCATCCTGCCTGTGAAACCACTGCTGCACACCGCAGGATGGATTACTGTAAACTCACTGCTAGCTCGAGCAGTGAGTTTGAATAAATCAAAATACTCATCAAATGAAAAACTTTATTACTCCTATTGCTCAATAGGAGTAATAAAGTTTTTCATTCGTTCTTCTTTTTATTCAAACTGATTTTGAAAAATAAATGGATGAGACTGAATTGAACTGAATTATCTTTTTCAAATTGTGGAAACTTTGATTTCGGTATGAACCAATTTGAAGTGAATCAGATATTTGATTTGATCTTGAACCAATTCTTGTATTATGAGTAATAACTGGAAGATTGTGATTTATGGTTTGCAACATATTTTGTATTTGGGTTGAAATGTTGATATAATTTACTTTTGAAAGAGAATAAAAAAATTGTTAACTCATTGACATTAAGATACTAAAAAAGGAATAACCTGTTAATGAAATGATTCAGCTCTTTTCACCTCATTGTTGAATCTGAACTTGTATCGTCTTTGTGTGTCTTTCTCTGACCAGATCCTTCTAAATTATTCTAAGTTGTGAACCAGGGTTGTCATTCATGTAACTCACCATGATGGGATTTGCTGACAACAGCCCGATACATAGTTTTTACATAGCTCATCAAATTCACCCATTCACACTTGCCTGGGAGCAGTTTGGCAGGCAGAGGTGGCAGGGTTGGGAATCGAACCATCTGCAATTGGTGGCCACTATTAATGAAACATCCCAGTTCGTATGTCCATATACATCTGAAGTTCTCCCACAGCCTCACTTTTCCTCTTGTCTGACAGAGTTTTAGCTTCTGCCTGTATGCAAGGATCAAGTGCAGCAAAAAGTGGTCGGACTATGGGCCGACTGGCCCAGGACGTGGTCGGACTGTTCGACGATGTGGCCAGACTGGCCCATGACGTGGTTGGTGCAGCATGATGACTGGCCCAGTGCAGCATAATGAGAGCTGCTGATAGTGGAGTAGCAGTAGTCCAGTGCATTCCCTTCTCTGGTCAGGCAGTTAAGCTGCGGTCCCACCGTGCTTTTGGTGCCGGGCTGGGGCGGGGCAGGATTTCAAGTGGTCCCACTGAAAAATTTGTGGATGGTACGGAAAAAACTGTGAGCACCGGCTATAATTTTCCGTCAGCCCTGCGTTGTATGCTAGGTACCTAGCACTGAGGAACAGGTCTGTGAGGAGGAGCTACAACGCAGCCGTCTGCTAATTGGTAGTGACAGTCGTCACTCTCGACTTGCCCGCAATATTCAATATTTCATGGGCCGTAAACCCTTCCGTTGTAGTTTACATATGCCGCTTTGCGCTTACTGGTTGTTTTGTTAACTGGGTTTATTGAATCATCGGCGCGCAACACAACATTGAGTCTTTTAATGAGGTGCAGACGCTCCTCTTACTTAATACTTAGTTACAGCACTGTTAGTAGCTCTGATGTTCATGAGCTCTTCCCTTAAGTAAGAGCCACTGGAGCCACTTGTGGCAGAGAATAGAGTTAAAAGAAGGAAGGAAAAGGGTACACCAAAACACCAAGGCAACCGTCCATGGCACAATTCTTCCAGAGCAGTTTGCAATTCCTCATGTCAAAACTTTGTTGCTCTCTCTTCCAACTCTGCCACTTCCTGATTCTAACGAACCTTTCCTTCAGTATGTTGATGAGAAGCAGGGTTGTATGACATAGGTGCTTTTGCAGTCTCATGGGACAGACTCAGCCCATGTGTTTACCCCTGTTGACCCTGTTGCAGCAGGTCTGTCTCTCTGTCTGTGTCATTGCAGCCTCAGAGACTGCAGTGGAATGTGACATGGTAATTTGCTCTCCAATTAAACTATATGTGACCCATGCTGTTGCCTCTCCCCTGCCAAGTGGCTGAGGTATCACCCCTCTCTGCTTGAGAGGCCAAACATCACCATTAGGTGTTGCTCCAAACTCAATCCTACCACACTCCTCCCACTTCTTCGAGGAGATGATGCACCATACAACTGTGCAGAGATTGTTCAGAACATTGCCACTCCTCGACCAGACCTCTCAGACACTCCTCTTCATGACAGAGACCTCAGACTGTATGTTGGTGGTTCTGCTCCAGTTAACTCAATTGAGGGCATTAATAGAGTGGGCTGGGCTGCGTGCGACAACCATTCTTGCCTTCTCTCAAGCTCTCTTCCTCCTTATCACACTGCACAAGCAGCAGAGATTTATACGCATCACTCCGTCAGAATCTACACTGACTCCAGCTATGCTTTTAGAGTTGTCCATGACTGGTGGCCTCTGACGGGAAAGGCAGTTTCTCACATCCGCAGACTCTAAAATCAAGAATCAAGAATGCAGCACTACTTGATGCTATTTTTGCCCTATCCTCCATTGCAGTATACAAATGTATGGCTCTCACGTTTTCTACTGATGTGGCTTCTTGAGGAAATGCTAGAGAGTAGAGAGGGGAAAATGGTACACTGAAAAAGAAACTGATCAAGTTATGTGACAAAACTGAGCTGCCATGGACAAACTGTCTACCAATAGGGTTGATATACACTCACTGGCCACTTTATTAGGTAAACCTGTCCAACTGCTCGTTAACGCAAATTTCTAATCAGACAATCACATGGCAGCAGCTCACTGCCTTCAGGCATGTAGACATGGTCCAGCTGACCTGCTGCAGGTCAAACCAGCATCAGAATGGGGAAAAAAGGTGATTTAAGTGACTTTGAACGTGGCTTGGTTGTTGGTGTCAGACGGGCTGGTCTGAGTATTTCAGAAACTGCTGATCTACTGGGATTTTCACCCACAACCATCTCTAGTGTTTCCAGAGAATGGTCCGGAAAAGAGAAAATATCCAGTGAGCAGCAGTTCTGTGGGCCAAATGTCTTGTTGATGCCAGAGGTCAGAGGAGAATGTCCAGACTGGTTGGAGCTGATAAAACGGCAGCAGTAACTCCAATAACCACTGGTTACACCCGAGGTCTACAGGAGAACGTCTCTGAACGCACAACACCTGGAACCTTGAGGGGGAGGAGCTCCAGCAGCAGAAGACCACCCCGGGTGCCACTCCTGTCAGCTAAGAACAGAAAACTGAGGCTCCAACCCCCACAGGCTCACCAACACTGGACTATAGAAGACTGGAAAAACGTTGCCTGGTCTGATGAGTCTCCAGTTCTGCTGCAACATTCGGATGGTCGGGTCAGAATTTGGCGTCAACAACATGAAAGCATGCCTTCGCAAGGCCTTCGCTTTTCCTGGTCTGGGGGCGGGGCTGGTCAGGGGCGCGGCAGCTGGGGCCATCTCTGCCTTGCCGGGCTGGGGGGGATTCCTCTCTGCATTCTCCGTCGGGTGCTTTCTGGGCGGGGGCGAGGCTCTCTGGGGTGGTTCGCTGGGGTCTCCCCGGGCCTGGGGGGCTGCTGTCCGCCGGGGTGGCGATGTCCAGGCCCGATGGCCTCGGGCCCCGGGGTGTCGCTACGGGTTCCCCCCACAACAGTTCCGGCCACACCCAGTGGACACACACACACACACACACACACACACACACACACACACACACACACACACACACACACACACACACACACACACACACACACACACACACACACTCCTCACTAAAGGTGCTTCTGAAGTTGCTTGTTCTCTGTCATCATTTGCTCAAACTCTCAAAATCATGTTCCTCTTTTGTTGTTGCTTCTTTGTTCATTCAAGTTCCTGCTTCATGTTCCTGTCTAGATAGAGCTGCTCAGGCTGGTTAATCTAGGAAATCATGTTCCTGTCTAGATAGAGCTGCTCAGGCTGGTTCATCTAATAACAGTTGTAAAGTATTTGGATAAGTGTGATAACTGCAAATAATATATGTAGCACAACAGCATGCTATGGTATTTTACCGCTCTTCTCTCTTCTTCCACATGCAACAGCTTTCGTCCAGGGTGAAGGCAGCCCTCCCTACTGTCACTGGTTCCCCACACCACTCAATCCTTCCTGGTCATTGGGTGTTCATAAGGAACTTCAGGAGGAAAGGCTCACGCTCCAAACCATGACAATGGCCATACCAAGTGCCTCCCACCACCCACACCACTGTGAAGGTCACTGAGAGAGCTTCATGGGTTCATGTGATGCACTGTAAGAAGTTTCCACCACTACCGGACTCCACCAACACACCAAGCCACCAATCATCAGTGATTAACCAAGACAAGACCAAGACAGCATAATAAATTAACAGGAAAAAAGAGCTATGTTTTTAAAAAGAGAAGTAAATTGACTTGGTCAGCAAAAGTATCAGCAAAGATACTCCGTTTGAACAAGGTGGCTCAGTGACCATTAATTAGAGCGATTGCTCTGTTAAAAAAATCTTTGAGTCTGTTGGTGCGTGACCTCTGCACCCTGAATCTCCATCAGAGGGCAACAGCTCAAACAGCAGCTAAAAGTAACTACAAACAGTTTGGAACCTCGCAGGAGCTCAGAACTTTCCTCTCTCATTACATTAAAGAATCATTCAAATGCTCCACCGTAGTCTCTGATTCCCCATCCTTGTTGTATGCTTGCCTCCAAGATTTCCTCGACACAAACCACTTTCTATTAAATCCCAACAGTGCAAAGCCAGTCATGGCTGTATCCAGTTAAAAATAAGATGCAGTCATTAATGTGGTTTTCATTTTTCAATAAGACTCATATTGATGTTCCTTTCTGCAAAGGTTCAACACAAGTACACCAACACACAGATCAATGTCTGCGTCCCTCTGAGAAGACAGTGGAAAGAACTCAGTAGATCTGTGAACAGGATGGCAGGAGGTGTGAAAACCACAACATGTGTTAACAAAACGACCGGACATCTGGGGTCGAACGCTCACACCATGCTTTGAAGTGTGTGAATGTGGCCCGGAGGAAACTGGATTACAGCCTAAAATAAAGATGTGAATCAAAGGAACGCTGGCTGACTTCTGGCAGCACTTGGCCTGTGAGACGAGTGATTCCAGGAGCAGAGGAGATGCTGAGCTTAACAGGAGTGGAGTTGAGTCCAGGGGTCCATGGACAGTACGGGTGCTGGGGGGCAAACAGCTGAGGCGGCATTGGAAGCACAGAGCGGGTAAACAGCTGGCTGGCGAGCAGCAAGGCGAGACGTGTTGACAAAACGACCGGACGTCACATCATGCTTTAAAGCGTGTGAATGTGGCCCAGAGGAAACGGGATTACTGTCTAAAATAAAGACGTGAATCAAATGAAAGCTGGCTGACTTCTTGGAGCACTTGACCTGTGTTGCATAATCCAGCCTGCACAAGCCAGTATGATTTTCCAGTCTCTGACCCTGACCCAAATCCTCCAGGATTACAACCTGGGGTCACACTCCAGGTCCTGACCAAGCTTAAGTCAGAGACTTTGGATTTAGAGCAGGTTCTGCATACACATTGATTGTTTACAATGACAGCTGACACTATTGCAGCAATGTTGTTGAATGTCATTATAATATTCTAGAAACACAGTGTAATCTTCTAGCTGGAGCTTTTCTTCATACTCTTGAGCAACTTTGATAATTTTCCTGAAGACAAATGAACCTGTGTTTGTCTGCAGCAGGATTTCTTTCAGACAAGTTTGACCTTCTCATAGCAGCTGATGACTTGGATCATTGTCCAATTAGACCGTTCACTTTAAATTATGCAGCACAGGGAGAGCGGTAGTCAGAAGATGTTATTTCATTAGGGACACAGTCAGGATGGAGCTGGCTGACTCAGCAAAAGACACGTCTGCTCTGAAAGCCATCATTTTGGTCTGCAGTGGTTTTATGGATGTTTTTATAAAACCTAAGACTCGTGTGTGATGTGTTACTGAATCCACATTGACAGAATTATTCTTTAACTGTTTGTCTTCAACATTTCAGCATGTTTTACCTACCACGTCCAGACACTTTATTCTGTCCTGTTATATCCTGTTCAGAGTCTCAAATCCTGATCTGATCTCTTCCAGCTCCCAGTGTGATGACAGGTCCACCTGGACAGGTGAGCAGTCCTCCATAGGACACTCAGTGAAAAAACACACATGAATAACACACTTCCAAACATACATTCATGACACAAAACACTTAAAAATCCAAGGGATAATACCTAAAAACCATCAGTAGAACGGAATCGGAATTAGATGAAGGTAAAAACAGTTCTGCTCCCAACAAAATCAACTTTGAAAATGAGATTGTAAAAATACTATCATGGTATAGCTTCATGCCACAAATCGGATTCATATCAGGTATGACTCATCCTACCCTTTTTCAAATTCAGGAGGGAAATGGCTTTAGGGATGAAAGAGTTCTTATACCTGCTACCCTTCATGCCAGGAAATCTGAGCCTATAGCCAGAAGGTAAAAACTGGAATTTAGCTTGTCAGGGATGGGAGTTGTCAAAGAGGATGGCTTTAGCCTTCCTGATATTTGTCTATTGCACAGATCGGTTATTGTGTACTGTCGGACTCCCTCAATCTTACCACTGGGTTCAGTGTGTTTTTCGACCTGGTGCTGAGGTTACCAAACCAGCAAAGGATAGAAAAGTACAGCATCGATTCAACGTAAGATTGATAGAATAAAATCATCAGGGATTTATCGATTTGGTTTCTCAGACAGTGCAGTCGTTGTTGGCCTTTTTTGGGGAGTTTCTGTGACTGACAAGTGAAATTCAGCTTGTCATCCAGAGTAGTCCCAAGATATTTATAACTATCGACTGTGTCTACTGCCTGGCCTTAATGATAGTTTTTTGATTGTTGTGGGGCTTTTTTCTAAATCAATGCACATGTCCATTGTTTTCTGTATGTTTAGTTTAAGGAAAGCCTGGGGGAAGGTCTGGGGTGCGGTGCCCCCTCCCCATTCACAGTTGGATTAGTGGAGAATGGGATCTCGCAGTGACCTGGTGGGGGCCTGGGGGGTGGGAGGCGTCACCCTCCCCCCAAGTATGTGTGTGTGTGTGTGTGTGTGTGTGTGTGTGTGTGTGTGTGTGTGTGTGTGTGTGTGTGTGTGTGTCCATCAAGATCAGGAGGTGGAGGATCATGTGGCGGGAACTTGGGTGGTGGGATACAAGGCCCCTGATCTAGACAGTAACATCAGTTCCTAGATTAAGCAGCCTGAGCTGCTCTATCTCAAGTCTAGATAGAGCTGCTCAGGCTGGTTAATCTAATAACAGTTGTAAAGTGTTTGGATCAGTGTGATAACTGCTAATAATATATGGAGCACAACAAGGATATTTCCTGTGGGCTCTCCACCTTCCTGTGAGCTCTCCACCTTCCTGTGGGCTCTCCACCTTCCTGTGGGCTCTCCACCTGCAGGAAGGTTCTTAATCAGTACGATGTGATCTGGGTGATGGTGCTCAGACTGACACCACCACCACCCGGAAATGGATAAAGGGAAGAAAATGGATGGATGGATGGATAACAAGGGTATTGTATGTATGTCCCCCACATATCCCCCCTACCCCCTCCCAATCTTCTCTCTCCTCTCCTCTCCTTCTCTCCTCTCCTCGGTGGGGGACGACGAGGATTTAAATATTAGTTTTTGATTAAGGAAACTCTTTTGAGTCTGTTGGTGACTGTTGTTCAGTAAATGTTTTAATAAAGGGACTTTTAAAACCAAAAACCTCTCCTCTCCTCTCTTTCCGTTTCCGTTGGGTGTGAGTTGTGGTGGTGGAGTGCGAGTGGCGCGGAGTTTGAAGTGGTTTTTCCATCTGATCTATAACTTTTCATCTCTGTACCTGATCAGGTAAGAGTCATTTATACTTTGAGTGTTGCTGAGTGACCCGGGGATTTTCAGGAGGAATGGTGTCCCCCGAGACGCCTTCTCCGTCTATCCGGCAGGGAGTACGTATAGTACCGCCGGATAGCAGTGTTACAGTTGAGGATGTTCTGCTGGCCGTCGGTGACCAGGTAGGATATGACATCATCATCTCCGCATGGCGAATGAATCAGGCTGTGGTGGTTTTCCTGAGGGAAGAGGCTCAGGTTCTCCTGCTGGTAGAGAACGGAGTGTTTGTTGAGGAGAACTTTGTTCAAGTCTCGCCGCTGTCAGTCCCGTCAACGCGAATCACCGTGTCCGGTGTGCCGCCGTTCATTTCTAACGAGTCACTTGAGATCGAGCTCCGTAGGTTTGGAAAGTTTGCCAGCGGATTTACAACCGTGAATTTAGGCTGTAAGAATCAGAGGCTGAAGCATGTGACGTCACTGAGACGACAGGCGTTCATGTTTCTAGATTCACCCTCTCAAGCTCTGGAAGTGTCTTTCAGGGTGAAGCACGGTGAAGCACGGTGAAGCACGGTGAAGCACGGTGAAGCACGGTGAAGCACGGTGAAGCACGGTGAAGCACGGTGAAGCACGGTGAAGCACGGTGAAGCACGGTGAAGCACGGTGAAGCACGGTGACGGGTCCTACATGGTTTACGCTGCTCAGGACAGCTAAAATGTTTCCAGTGTGGAGATGTGGGACACAAACGGGTTGCGTGTCCACATAAGAAGCAGGGGGCGGCGGCCGCATCCGGGGACGAGTCCGGCGCTGCGTCCGGGGACGGGTCCGGCGCTGCGTCCGGGGACGGGTCCGGCGCTGCGTCCGGGGACGCCAGACTCCACGTGAGGGTGAACTGGAGTACGACTCCGGATCAGACACGGTGTCTGTGTGTGAAAGTAACAGGAATACAGATGATCTCTATTCCCTAGAAGATATTAACAACTTCCTAGATATAACTTACAAAAAGTCTGTTAAAATCAGTGATACTTTAGTGACACAGACAAATTCATCAAATCTGTAGACATCCTGAAAAGATGGTAGGACCCGGTAGTACCCGGTAGGACCCGGTAGGACCCGATAGGACCCGACCTGCTGGATGAAAAAAAACGGTTTAGGCTAAAAAAACACATCACGACACTAAGAAAGATTAAAAATGACAGACCTGCCAGAAAAGTCAAGAGAATAAAATGATCCTGTTTCACTTGGTGTTTTCCTCTTTACTGTTCTCTTGTCCTGCTGTCTGATCCTCGGTTCTCATCTCTCCATGCAGAACCTAAAAGTAGGATCTTTAAACATCAATGGTGGAAGGGACAGACAGAAAAGACATTTAATATCCGAGGTCACTACTCAGAAAAGGGTAGATGTGCTCTTCTTACAGGAGACACACACGATTCCATCAGACGAGGCAGATTGGGGTCTATGGTGGGGAGGATCATACTCTCTCAGCCATGGCACCACCTTCACTGCAGGGGGCGCTGTTCTGTTTGGACCTTCTGCGTGTTATCTTCCACTGAAGTGGTGAAGGGAGGGGTTCTAGTGGTCAGGGTGGAACTACAGAGCTCTGTGTTTGGTTCTGTTAATGTCTCCGCCCCTAATCAAGGTCCAGAAAGAGAAACTTCTTTAATCTGCTGAAAAACGAACTGGCTCACTGTCGTCATGAGCAAAGAATCATTGGTGGAGATTTTAACTGCAACTGGATTTTACCATGGACAGGACAGGTGAGGAGCCTCACCACAGTCTTCTCTAACCCTTAAAGATATCACTACACACCTGGATCTGATAGACACATGGAGGGTCAAGCATCCACAGTCCAGACAGTACACCTGGGTGAGGGCAGGTAACACCAGGGTGAGGGCAGGTAACACCTGGGTGAGGGCAGGTAACAACAGGGTGAGGGCGGGTAACACCTGGGTGAGGGCAGGTAACAACAGGGTGAGGGCAGGTCACACCTGGGTGAGGGCAGGTCACACCTGGGTGAGGGCAGGTCACACCTGGGTGAGGGCAGGTCACACCTGGGTGAGGGCAGGTAACACCAGGGTGAGGGCAGGTAACACCAGGGTGAGGGCAGGTAACACCTGGGTGAGGGCAGCCAGACTAGACAGGGTGTATTCCTCCCAGAGTCTCAGCTCCAGACTGATTCACAGTAACATCAGTCCAGCAGCTTCACTGATCACCACTTCATCACAATAGACTTGGTCTGCTCACCAGGCAAGAGGGTCAAATCTCACTGGTTCTTTAACAACAAATGACTACAGGACAGAACTTTCTGCCAGAACTTTGGTTTCTTCTGGGAGCAATGGAAAGGAAAGAAGGGAGATTTTAGTTCCCTAATGCAGTGGTGGGAGGTTGGGAAAGCACAAACAGCAACAGACCTCCCATTCCACTTGTGATGAGGTGTACTAAAATAGGAGATATGAAAAATGGCCAACAACGCCACCTGGGGGATGGTACCCCAGGAAATACGAATTTTACTATAAAAGTGTCTGAACAATAGATCAGCAGGCACCCAGGTTCATTCCGGCAGACAGAGACGTAATTTTATGAGTAAATCAAATAGTTTTATTTTTAATAAACAAAAACAGAACAGAACCGGCAGGGACTGGAACTGCGGAAAACAGAAGGGTTAAGAGACAACTCTTTCAGAAAACAGTGGAATAAAAGTCGTGTTTTATTACAATTACAGTTTAAGAAATCTCAATATAAAATTCAATCCAAAGCAAAAAGAACCAAACCGGGCCGGCGCCACGTGTGGAGAGGCAGACTACATGGAGGAGTGTCCAGGGGTGCCACCACTACTCACCCTTAGTGCAACTCAGCAAGCTCACAGCAATCCTCACATCAAACTGGTGCAGTCTACAAAGTGTCCCTGGGTGTCGACTCACATGCAGAAAACCAAGTGAAGGGACCTCACCACAGGAGCCTCGACGCTCCACATCATGACACTCAGCTCTAGAAAGTAAAGAACAATACAACAGAAAGAAAAAGAAAGTAATGTAATGTAACCCAGTTGGTAAACACAGGAACCTAAACTAAATCAAACTAAGACCAAACAGCAGTGGTCACGTGGCAGGAGGACCTGGGAAAGGGGAAAACCTCATTAGCCAGGCTTAACCTATATTTACGGCTGAATGTATTGTAGAACCACGACCCTACTCACCACCTCTGGTATGGGGCATTAGCTAATTCCGTAAATGCAGAAAGGAGAGGGCTGCAACACAGGCCCTGCCCAGTCAACCACACTTTAAACAAAAAGTTACAACTATTAAAAGTTACCAAGTAGAAAGTGTGAGTCTAACCACTTCTTCACCTACCTGGGGGAACCAACCACTGCCAGCCACAGCAGGAACAGAGACCAGGAAGCAGAGAGAGAACAAAGGGGAGCACCTGTCTTAAATAGCCTGGCCCTGATTATGTGGCTGCCTGCACCTGCAGTATTGCACCTGCAGTATTACACCTGCAGTATTACACCTGCAGTATTGCACCTGCAGTATTACACCTGCAGTATTGCACCTGCAGTATTACACCTGCAGTATTGCACCTGCAGTATTGTACCTGCAGTATTGCACCTGCAGTATTACACCTGCAGTATTGCACCTGCAGTATTGCACCTGCAGTATTACACCTGCAGTATTGCACCTGCAGTATTACACCTGCAGTATTGCACCTGCAGTATTACACCTGCAGTATTGCACCTGCAGTATTGCACCTGCAGTATTGCACCTGCAGGTATTCCCCCACCACACACTGCTAAAATCAAGACAGCAGTTCAGGAGCTTGAAGGCAGTATTAAAAACATTGAGGCAGGATTAAATAGGAACTCTGACCTGCTATGGGGAACCTGCTGCAGGAGAAGAAGTCAGAGTTGAGCTCCTTCCTGCAGGAAAGAGTGAAGGGAGCACTGGTCAGGTCACGTTTTCTCCAGTTGAGAGAGATGGATACTCCTACTTCCTTCTTTTTTAATCTGGAGAGATCTGTAGCGCAGAGGAAGCAGATGACCTGCCTGAAGCTTCCAGGAGGCAGGGTCACCACGAGTCCTGAAGCTTCCAGGAGGCGGGGTCACCACGAGTCCTGAAGCTTCCAGGAGGCGGGGTCACCACGAGTCCTGAAGCTTCCAGGAGGCGGGGTCACCACGAGAGATGAGGAGCCATGCAGTGGACTTCTACACTGACCTCTTCAGGGCTGAACAGTGCAGCATGGAGTGTCGGGGGCAGGTTCTGGATGGGTTTTCTTAGGTCTGCCTGGAGGAGAAGGCTGCCATGGACAGTGAGCTGACTCTGGAGGAGCTGACAGTTGTCCTCAGCCAGTGGTCATCAGGCCGGGCTCCTGGGATCGATGGACTCTCTGCTGACTTTTCTCTCTCCTCTCTCCTCTCCCTTCTCTCCTCTTCTCTCTTCTCTTTTCTCTCTCCTCTCTCTTCTCTCCTCTCTCCTCTTCTCTCTTCTCTTTTCTCTCTCTTCTCTCTTCTCTCTTCTCTCTTCTCTCTTCTCTCTCCTCTCTCCTCTCTCCTCTCTCCTCTCCCTTCTCTCCTCTCCCTTCTCTCCTCTTCTCTCTTCTCTTTTCTCTCTCCTCTCTCTTCTCTCCTCTTCTCTTTTCTCTCTCCTCTCTCTTCTCTCTTCTCTCTTCTCTCTTCTCTCTCCTCTCTCCTCTCCCTTCTCTCCTCTTCTCTCTTCTCTCTCTTCTCTCTCCTCTCTCCTCTCTCCTCTCTCCTCTCTCCTCTCTCCTCTCTCCTCTCCCTTCTCTCCTCTCCCTTCTCTCCTCTTCTCTCTTCTCTTTTCTCTCTCCTCTCTCTTCTCTCCTCTTCTCTCTTCTCTCTCTTCTCTCTTCTCTCTTCTCTTTTCTCTCTTCTCTCTCCTCTCTCCTCTCTCCTCTCCCTTCTCTCTTCTCTCTTCTCTTTTCTCTCTCTTCTCTCTTCTCTCTCCTCTCTCCTCTCCTCTTCTCTCTTCTCTTTTCTCTCTCCTCTCTCTTCTCTCTCCTCTCTCCTCTCCTCTTCTCTCTTCTCTTTTCTCTCTCCTCTCCCTTCTCTCTTCTCCCTTCTCTCCTCTCTTCTCTCCTCTTCTCTCTTCTCTTTTCTCTCTCCTCTCTCTTCTCTCTCCTCTCTCCTCTCCTCTTCTCTCTTCTCTTTTCTCTCTCCTCTCCCTTCTCTCTTCTCCCTTCTCTCCTCTCTTCTCTCCTCTTCTCTCTTCTCTTTTCTCTCTCCTCTCCCTTCTCTCTTCTCCCTTCTCTCCTCTCTTCTCTCCTCTTCTCTCTTCTCTTTTCTCTCTCCTCTCTCTTCTCTCTCCTCTCTCCTCTCCTCTTCTCTCTTCTCTTTTCTCTCTCCTCTCCCTTCTCTCTTCTCCCTTCTCTCCTCTCTTCTCTCCTCTTCTCTCTTCTCTTTTCTCTCTCCTCTCTCTTCTCTCTCCTCTCTCCTCTCCTCTTCTCTCTTCTCTTTTCTCTCTCCTCTCCCTTCTCTCTTCTCCCTTCTCTCCTCTCTTCTCTCCTCTTCTCTCTTCTCTTTTCTCTCTCCTCTCCCTTCTCTCTTCTCCCTTCTCTCCTCTCTTCTCTCCTCTTCTCTCTTCTCTTTTCTCTCTCCTCTCTCTTCTCTCTCCTCTCTCCTCTCCTCTTCTCTCTTCTCTTTTCTCTCTCCTCTCCCTTCTCTCTTCTCCCTTCTCTCCTCTCTTCTCTCCTCTTCTCTCTTCTCTTTTCTCTCTCTTCTCTCTTCTCTCTCCTCTCTCCTCTCCTCTTCTCTCTTCTCTTTTCTCTCTCCTCTCCCTTCTCTCTTCTCCCTTCTCTCCTCTCTTCTCTCCTCTTCTCTCTTCTCTTTTCTCTCTCCTCTCTCCTCTCTCCTCTCCCTTCTCTCCTCTCTCCTCTCTCCCAAGCTGCTAAACAGTACAAGAACGTTTTTTTTTTTTTTAAAGAATCAAGCCTAAAATATAAGAATCCAGGTTAAAAAAGTTAAAAGGTTTGTCAATTAAAATGTGGGTCTGAAATGTGTTAAACACAGATGAGAAATCTTCAAATAGCAGCCTTGCATGGTTTTTGCTCCTTTTAAGATGTTTGAAATGCAATAAAGATAAAGATTTAATAAAGTGGCAGTGGAATCATCATCATCATCATCATCATCATCATCATCATCATCATCATCATCATCATCATCATCATCATCATCATCATCTCCCCGACCAGCCCTGTAGGCAAACCGCTGTGGGGGAGATGTAGATGTTCGGCCTTGGTGAGAAGTTCTCTCTTAATCAGGCTTTCAAAGTATCACTAAAGTCTTCATGGAGGCAAAAAGACTGCTTACCAAGTACAGATAGCTTCTGCAGTCTTAAAGCACTTCATCCTCTCATTCAGCGTTACACACTCATTCAGACAACTTCAGGATTTACAGACAACCTGCGCTGCGCCCCACCGGAACCATAGCTGCTGAAAGAAACTGAAGAGTGAAGTCAAAGTGTGTTTGTAGATCATAAATCAGCAACGTTCATCATAGTGACAATGAAAAGCATGTAACTGTGAACCTGAGGGCCAAAAGTCAGAAGGTACGAGACGTGAACTCACCAGTTTAATGTAGAGTAAATAACTTGGAGGTGAAGAGGTGGTAAATCAAGCTCATTTTTCATCAAAATACAAAAGCTGAAGAATCCCTACGCATTCCTTTAGAGATGAACTCCAGTGGATTTAATCACGGTTCACTGAGCTTCTTCTTGCATCACTATTGTTGGAAACAATAATAGTAAATGAATCAAGTTAAAGCTTGTGGGCCAGCAGGGGAACGAGGTAATCAAGGCTCTCCTGTTGATGTTTCTATGTGTAGAAGAGAGAATATGTTGCATGTTGTTTTTACAGGTTTTTAAGAAGCAGATTGCTTTTTGAGGGAGATTTCAATATCGCTGTTAGATCCACAATAACCTGCTTCCTTGCCTCACCTCTACCTTGCCTTGTGGGTCTCCGCTCTCTGCACAACATATAATAGGCGAACTGAGATTTCCTCCCACTCAGCTGTGAACCTGGTCTTGGAGAGCCTCCGGCTGCCAGGCTAATATTAGAGGCGTGTTTGTCGTAACACCCCTCTTTGGGAAAATCCACTCTGGGCTGATTATCACTGTGATCCACTCTACCAGACCTGCAGCAGTGAAAGTGTCGACTCTGTGACCTGCACTTCATGTGTGAGGATGGACTCACATCCCCATTGACAAAATCCATCAATCTGCAGAGTGTTAAGGGTCACACATCTTGTATGAACAGTGAATGCTAAAGATCATCTGTACTCAGCTACAAACATCACTAATGCACTGAAAGCATTACGTCTCAGGTTTTCAAATAGAAATGCCTCCTTGATTTTTTCACTTGGAAAAGGGAATAAAATGAAAGCCTACTTATAGAGTGTGATGGACTGCTCTCTGGTCCAGGTGGAACGGGCCAGTACACATCCTGCAGTCCTCTGGGATCAGCCTCCTGCAACGCTCAACTCAACAAAGCAGCTGAAGAAAATCACTAGTTCTCTTGAAATGCTTTGTTTTAATGTTTTTAATGTTTCTTCTTTCTGCTGAGGACAGATGTTGGGTCAACCTGAAGGAGAAGACCTTCCCTTTCATCCAGAGAGTTTTCATCAGCTGCTCATGTCACAGGTCTCTTCTCTGGCTCCTCCATGTTACCTCCATCACCTCCATCACCTCCTCACACCTCTGGCTCCTCCCTGTTACCTCCATCACCTCCTCACACCTCTGGCTCCTCCCTGTTACCTCCATCACCTCCTCACACCTCTGGCTCCCCCCTGTTACCTCCATCACCTCCTCACACCTCTGGCTCCCCCCTGTTTCCTCCATCACCTCCTCACACCTCTGGCTCCTCCCTGTTACCTCCATCACCTCCTCACACCTCTGGCTCCCCCCTATTTCCTCCATCACCTCCTCACACCTCTGGCTCCCCCCTGTTTCCTCCATCACCTCCTCACACCTCTGACTCCTCCCTGTTACCTCCATCACCTCCTCACACCCCTGACTCCTCCCTGTTACCTCCATCACCTCCATCACCTCTGGCTCCTCCCTGTTACCTCCATCACCTCCTCACACCTCTGGCTCCCCCCTGTTTCCTCCATCACCTCCTCACACCTCTGACTCCTCCCTGTTACCTCCATCACCTCCTCACACCCCTGACTCCTCCCTGTTACCTCCATCACCTCCATCACCTCTGGCTCCTCCCTGTTACCTCCATCACCTCCTCACACCTCTGGCTCCTCCCTGTTACCTCCATCACCTCCTCACACCTCTGGCTCCCCCCTGTTACCTCCATCACCTCCTCACACCTCTGGCTCCCCCCTGTTTCCTCCATCACCTCCTCACACCTCTGGCTCCTCCCTGTTACCTCCATCACCTCCTCACACCTCTGGCTCCCCCCTATTTCCTCCATCACCTCCTCACACCTCTGGCTCCCCCCTGTTTCCTCCATCACCTCCTCACACCTCTGACTCCTCCCTGTTACCTCCATCACCTCCTCACACCCCTGACTCCTCCCTGTTACCTCCATCACCTCCATCACCTCTGGCTCCTCCCTGTTACCTCCATCACCTCCTCACACCTCTGGCTCCCCCCTGTTTCCTCCATCACCTCCTCACACCTCTGACTCCTCCCTGTTACCTCCATCACCTCCTCACACCCCTGACTCCTCCCTGTTACCTCCATCACCTCCATCACCTCTGGCTCCTCCCTGTTACCTCCATCACCTCCTCACACCTCTGGCTCCTCCCTGTTTCCTCCATCACCTCCATCACCTCTGGCTCCTCCCTGTTACCTCCATCACCTCCTCACACCTCTGACTCCTCCCTGTTACCTCCATCACCTCCATCACCTCTGGCTCCTCCCTGTTACCTCCATCACCTCTTCACACCTCTGGCTCCTCCCTGTTACCTCCATCACCTCCTCACACCAACAGAGGGGAGCATATCAAACAGTCAGAGGAGGCCACTCTAAACTCTAAACTCACAGAGTTCCTGCACCAACAAACCTCTCTTCTCTCCCAAATTCCCTCTCAAGTAAACTCATGGGCCCCGCTGTTGTCTGAGACCTTGATAGATCACTGATAGATCACTGATAGATCACTGATAGATCACTGATAGATCACTGATAGATCACTGATAGATCACTGACAAATCACTGATACATCACTGATAGATCACTGACACATCACTGATAGATCAATGATAGATCACTGATAGATCACTGATAGATCACTGACAAATCACTGATACATCACTGATAGATCACTGACACATCACTGATAGATCATTGATAGATCAATGATAGATCACTGGTAGATCACTGATAGATCATTGATAGATCAATGATAGATCACTGGTAGATCATAACTCACTGATAAATCACTGATAGATCATAACTCACTGATAAATCACTGATAAATCACTGATAAATCACTGATAGATCATAACTCACTGATAAATCCCTGAATTGATTAGAAGGTTTGGTTCGACCCTGAAAGTCTTGAACCAGCTTCATTCTGAGTATCCGATGCAGTTCTGTGCCTTTAGTTTCCATAGTTCACATTTCACACAGTGGAATCATCTTCACCTGCTTCCCTTTATCTTACAACAGCAGGAGACACTGTGAGATCCTCTGTTAAACCTGGACAGGAGGGACAGGAGGGACAAGAGGGACAGGAGGGACAGGAGGGACAGGAGGGACAAGAGGGACAGGAGGGACAGGAGGGACAAGAGGGACAGGAGGGACAGGAGGGACAGGGGGGACAGGAGGGACATCTCACTTCTACCTTTCATTCTGGCATTTTCACCATCTGATGACTGGATGTAAAAAATGTTCATGATGACAAACAATTAACTTCAGTGTGAATTACTTCTGCTGGTACTTTTGCCCATCGGTCCGTCTTTTGTTTCCTTTTCTTTTTTTCTCTTCATGTTTGTTTTTGTTTGTGGTTTTGGGCACTGCTCACATAGCAATGAAAATAAAAGGTTCATCCTCGCCGCCTCCGGCTGCACGCTCTCTGTCGCTCTCTGTCGCTCTCTGTCGCTCTCTGTCGTTCTCTGTCGCTGCACGCTCTCTGTCGCTCTCTGTCGCTCTCTGTCGCTCTCTGTTGCTCTCTGTCGCTGCACGCTCTCTGTGGCTCTCTGTTGCTCTCTGTCGCTCTCTGTCGCTGCACGCTCTCTGTCGCTCTCTGTTGCTCTCTGTCGCTGCACGCTCTCTGTCGCTCTCTGTTGCTCTCTGTCGCTCTCTGTCGCTGCACGCTCTCTGTCGCTCTCTGTCACTCTCTGTCGCTCTCTGTCGCTGCACGCTCTCTGTCGCTCTCTGTCACTCTCTGTCGCTCTCTGTTGCTCTCTGTCGCTCTCTGTCGCTGCACGCTCTCTGTCGCTCTCTGTTGCTCTCTGTCGCTCTCTGTCGCTGCACGCTCTCTGTCGCTCTCTGTCGCTCTCTGTCGCTCTCTGTCGCTCTCTGTCGCTCTCTGTCGTTGCACGCTCTCTGTCGCTGCACGCTCTCTGTCGCTGCACGCTCTCTGTTGCTCTCTGTCGTTGCACGCTCTCTGTCGCTGCACGCTCTCTGTCGCTCTCTGTCGCTCTCTGTCGCTGCACGCTCTCTGTCGCTCTCTGTCGCTGCACGCTCTATGTCGCTCTCTGTCGCTCTCTGTCGCTGCACGCTCTCTGTCGCTGCACGCTCTCTGTTGCTCTCTGTCGCTCTCTGTCGCTCTCTGTCGCTGCACGCTCTCTGTCACTGCACGCTCTCTGTCGCTCTCTGTCGCTGCACGCTCTCTGTCGCTGCACGCTCTCTGTCGCTCTCTGTCGCTCTCTGTCGCTCTCTGTCGCTGCACGCTCTCTGTCGCTCTCTGTTGCTCTCTGTCGTTGCACGCTCTCTGTCGCTGCACGCTCTCTGTCGCTCTCTGTCGCTGCACGCTCTCTGTCGCTCTCTGTCGCTATCTGTCGCTGCACGCTCTATGTCGCTCTCTGTCGCTCTCTGTCGCTCTCTGTCGCTGCACGCTCTCTGTCGCTGCACGCTCTCTGTTGCTCTCTGTCGCTGCACGCTCTCTGTTGCTCTCTGTCGCTCTCTGTCGCTCTCTGTCACTGCACGCTCTCTGTCGCTCTCTGTCGCTGCACGCTCTCTGTCGCTGCACGCTCTCTGTCGCTCTCTGTCGCTCTCTGTCGCTGCACGCTCTCTGTCGCTCTCTGTTGCTCTCTGTCGCTGCACGCTCTCTGTCGCTGCACGCTCTCTGTTGCTCTCTGTCGCTGCATGCTCTCTGTCACTCTCTGTCACTCTCTGTCGCTCTCTGTCGCTGCACGCTCTCTGTCGCTCTCTGTTGCTCTCTGTCGCTCTCTGTCGCTGCACGCTCTCTGTCGCTGCACGCTCTATGTCGCTCTCTGTCGCTCTCTGTCGCTGCACGCTCTCTGTCGCTGCACGCTCTCTGTCGCTCTCTGTCGTTGCACGCTCTCTGTCGCTGCACGCTCTCTGTCGCTCTCTGTCGCTCTCTGTCGCTCTCTGTTTCTCTCTGTCGCTGCACGCTCTCTGCCGCTTTCTGTCGCTGCACGCTCTCTGTCGCTCTCTGTCGTTGCACGCTCTCTGTCGCTGCACGCTCTCTGTCGCTGCACGCTCTCTGCCGCTCTCTGTCGCTGCACGCTCTCTGTCGCTCTCTGTCGCTCTCTGTCGCTCTCTGTCGCTGCACGCTCTCTGTCGCTCTCTGTCGCTCTCTGCCGCTCTATGTCGCTGCACGCTCTCTGTCGCTCTCTGTCGCTGCACGCTCTCTGTAGCTCTCTGTCGCTCTCTGTCGCTGCACGCTCTCTGTCGCTCTCTGTCGCTCTCTGTCGCTCTCTGTCGCTGCACGCTCTCTGTCGCTGCACGCTCTCTGTCGCTCTCTGTCGTTGCACGCTCTCTGTCGCTGCACGCTCTCTGTCGCTCTCTGTCGCTCTCTGTCGCTGCATGCTCTCTGTCGCTCTCTGTCGCTGCACGCTCTCTGTCGCTCTCTGTCGCTCTCTGTCGCTCTCTGTCGCTCTCTGTTGCTCTCTGTCGCTGCACGCTCTCTGCTGCTCTCTGTCGCTGCACGCTCTCTGTCGCTGCACGCTCTCTGTCGCTGCACGCTCTCTGTCGCTCTCTGTCGCTGCACGCTCTCTGTCGCTCTCTGTCGCTCTCTGTCGCTCTCTGTCGCTCTCTGTCGCTGCACGCTCTCTGTCGCTCTCTGTCGCTCTCTGTCGCTGCACGCTCTCTGTCGCTCTCTGTCGCTCTCTGTCGCTCTCTGTCGCTGCACGCTCTCTGTCGCTCTCTGTTGCTCTCTGTCGCTGCACGCTCTCTGTCGCTCTCTGTTGCTCTCTGTCGCTCTCTGTCGCTGCACGCTCTCTGTCGCTCTCTGTCACTCTCTGTCGCTCTCTGTCGCTGCACGCTCTCTGTCGCTCTCTGTCACTCTCTGTCGCTCTCTGTTGCTCTCTGTCGCTCTCTGTCGCTGCACGCTCTCTGTCGCTCTCTGTTGCTCTCTGTCGCTCTCTGTCGCTGCACGCTCTCTGTCGCTCTCTGTCGCTCTCTGTCGTTGCACGCTCTCTGTCGCTGCACGCTCTCTGTCGCTGCACGCTCTCTGTTGCTCTCTGTCGTTGCACGCTCTCTGTCGCTGCACGCTCTCTGCCGCTCTCTGTCGCTGCACGCTCTCTGTCGCTCTCTGTCGCTCTCTGTCGCTCTCTGTCGCTGCACGCTCTCTGTCGCTGCACGCTCTCTGTCGCTCTCTGTCGCTGCACGCGCTCTGTCGCTCTCTGTCGCTCTCTGTCGCTCTCTGTCGCTGCACGCTCTCTGTCGCTGCACGCTCTCTGTCGCTCTCTGTCGCTCTCTGTCGCTCTCTGTCGCTCTCTGTCGCTGCACGCTCTCTGTCGCTGCACGCTCTCTGTCGCTGCACGCTCTCTGTCGCTCTCTGTCGCTCTCTGCCGCTCTCTGTCGCTGCACGCTCTCTGTCGCTGCACGCTCTCTGTCGCTCTCTGTCGCTCTCTGTCGCTCTCTGTCGCTGCACGCTCTCTGTCGCTCTCTGTCGCTCTCTGTCGCTCTCTGTCGCTGCACGCGCTCTGTCGCTCTCTGTCGCTCTCTGTCGCTCTCTGTCGCTGCACGCTCTCTGTCGCTGCACGCTCTCTGTCGCTCTCTGTCGCTGCACGCTCTCTGTCGCTGCACGCTCTCTGTCGCTCTCTCTCGCTCTCTGTCGCTGCACGCTCTCTGTCGCTCTCTGTCGCTCTCTGTCGCTCTCTGTCGCTGCACGCTCTCTGTCGCTGCACGCTCTCTGTCGCTCTCTGTCGCTCTCTTTCGCTCTCTGTCGCTGCACGCTCTCTGTCGCTCTCTGTCGCTCTCTGTCGCTGCACGCTCTCTGCCGCTCTCTGTCGCTGCACGCTCTCTGTCGCTCTCTGTCGCTCTCTGTCGCTGCACGCTCTCTGTCGCTCTCTGCCGCTCTCTGTCGCTGCACGCTCTCTGTCACTGCACGCTCTCTGTCGCTCTCTGTCGCTCTCTCTCGCTCTCTGTCGCTGCACGCTCTCTGTCGCTCTCTGTCGCTCTCTGTCGCTCTCTGTCGCTGCACGCTCTCTGTCGCTGCACGCTCTCTGTCGCTCTCTGTCGCTCTCTGCCGCTCTCTGTCGCTGCACGCTCTCTGTCGCTGCACGCTCTCTGTCGCTCTCTGTCGCTCTCTGTCGCTGCACGCTCTCTGTCGCTCTCTGTCGCTCTCTGTCGCTCTCTGTCGCTCTCTGTCGCTGCACGCTCTCTGTCGCTCTCTGTCGCTGCACGCTCTCTGTCGCTCTCTGTCGCTCTCTGTCGCTCTCTGTCGCTGCACGCTCTCTGTCGCTGCACGCTCTCTGTCGCTCTCTGTCGCTGCACGCGCTCTGTCGCTCTCTGTCGCTGCACGCTCTCTGTCGCTGCACGCTCTCTGTCGCTCTCTGTCGCTCTCTGTCGCTGCACGCTCTCTGTCGCTGCACGCTCTCTGTCGCTCTCTGTCGCTGCACGCTCTCTGTCGCTCTCTGTCGCTGCACGCGCTCTGTCGCTCTCTGTCGCTCTCTGTCGCTCTCTGTCGCTGCACGCTCTCTGTCGCTGCACGCTCTCTGTCGCTCTCTGTCGCTCTCTGTCGCTGCACGCTGTCTGTAGCTGCTGCACACGCCGAGTAACACGGCACTGTTTTCTTCCTCTGTTAGGAACATGTGATCATGTGATGTTTGTTAGTGATTAAACATGCAGTGTTTTTCTTCTGCACTTGTGTGGCAGGGAAATTCTCACCTTGATCTAAGATCATCTGTGTTGGAGCCGATTGGAACATTTAGTTCGTGCAAATGTACGTAATGATAAGAAATATTATTTGAAGTATTCTTGTTTTTCTTGATTGTGAGGGACTGGGTGTCAGGTCTCTGTGGCCACGTTTACACATACCCAGTTTTTAAAAAAGACGGATATTTCCATCTCTACATTGGAACCGAGAACTTTCACCCCTTCATTGGTTCGGGAGATGTTCACATTCACTATTGAGACCGGACCAAACCGCCTGAACACTATCACGCAGTCACACCAGCTGCTTGTTAGAGGTAGAGGGCGCTGTTGTCTGAAACTAGGCTAGATATTTCACAACTTTTTTTTTCTGCTTCATCTGATTTACGCGGTTAGCTTTATTACTACCTAGAATTGCACACTCCGTCATGTCCTCCGCCCTCATCCTCTCCCCCCGCCTGCTAGAAAGATCATTTGTAGACGAGCCGAGACCCAGCATTTCAAGGGGACCAGAGATCTCTTGTCAGATTCTGTACGGAGTTCGTGGGAGTGTTCACATTGCCCAAACGAAACAGATTTTCCCTGACGTGAACTGCGGTCTGGATCAAACAGTGGAATGTGAACATGAGATGGAGGATTCAAGCAGCTGAAATGAGTTTTCTCTGCAGGGTGGAGGCATCACTCTTTTTGACAGAGTGAGAAGCTTAGAAATCAGGAGAGACTCAAAGTGGAGCTGCTCCACGTCCACAATGACTGGAGCCCAGACTCTGGTTTGGTCCTGAAGGAGGCCTCGGGGTCGGTCCAGGACTCTGGTTTGGTCCTGAAGGAGGCCTCGGGGTCGGTCCAGGACTCTGGTTTGGTCCTGAAGGAGGCCTCGGGGTCGGTCCAGGACTCTGGTTTGGTCCTGAAGGAGGCCTCGGGGTCGGTCCAGGACTCGGGTTTGGTCCTGAAGGAGGCCTCGGGGTCGGTCCAGGACTCTGGTTTGGTCCTGAAGGAGGCCTCGGGGTCGGTCCAGGACTGGGGTTTGGTCCTGAAGGAGGCCTCGGGGTCGGTCCAGGACTCTGGTTTGGTCCTGAAGGAAGCCTCGGGGTCGGTCCAAGACTGGGGTTTGGTCCTGAAGGAGGCCTCGGGGTCGGTCCAGGACTCTGGTTTGGTCCTGAAGGAGGCCTCGGGGTCGGTCCAGGACTCGGGTTTGGTCGTGAAGGAGGCCTCGGGGTCGGTCCAGGACTCTGGTTTGGTCCTGAAGGAGGCCTCGGGGTCGGTCCAGGACTGGGGTTTGGTCCTGAAGGAGGCCTCGGGGTCGGTCCAGGACTCTGGTTTGGTCCTGAAGGAAGCCTCGGGGTCGGTCCAAGACTGGGGTTTGGTCCTGAAGGAGGCCTCGGGGTCGGTCCAAGACTGGGGTTTGGTCCTGAAGGAGGCCTCGGGGTCGGTCCAGGACTCTGGTTTGGTCCTGAAGGAGGCCTCGGGGTCGGTCCAGGACTCGGGTTTGGTCCTGAAGGAGGCCTCGGGGTCGGTCCAGGACTCTGGTTTGGTCCTGAAGGAGGCCTCGGGGTCGGTCCAGGACTGGGGTTTGGTCCTGAAGGAGGCCTCGGGGTCGGTCCAGGACTCTGGTTTGGTCCTGAAGGAAGCCTCGGGGTCGGTCCAAGACTGGGGTTTGGTCCTGAAGGAGGCCTCGGGGTCGGTCCAGGACTCTGGTTTGGTCCTGAAGGAGGCCTCGGGGTCGGTCCAGGACTCGGGTTTGGTCGTGAAGGAGGCCTCGGGGTCGGTCCAGGACTCTGGTTTGGTCCTGAAGGAGGCCTCGGGGTCGGTCCAGGACTGGGGTTTGGTCCTGAAGGAGGCCTCGGGGTCGGTCCAGGACTCTGGTTTGGTCCTGAAGGAAGCCTCGGGGTCGGTCCAAGACTGGGGTTTGGTCCTGAAGGAGGCCTCGGGGTCGGTCCAGGACTCTGGTTTGGTCCTGAAGGAGGCCTCGGGGTCGGTCCAGGACTCGGGTTTGGTCGTGAAGGAGGCCTCGGGGTCGGTCCAGGACTCTGGTTTGGTCCTGAAGGAGGCCTCGGGGTCGGTCCAGGACTGGGGTTTGGTCCTGAAGGAGGCCTCGGGGTCGGTCCAGGACTCTGGTTTGGTCCTGAAGGAAGCCTCGGGGTCGGTCCAAGACTGGGGTTTGGTCCTGAAGGAGGCCTCGGGGTCGGTCCAGGACTGGGGTTTGGTCCTGAAGGAGGCCTCGGGGTCGGTCCAGGACTCGGGTTTGGTCCTGAAGGAGGCCTCGGGGTCGGTCCAGGACTCTGGTTTGGTCCTGAAGGAAGCCTCGTGGTCGGTCCAGGACTGGGGTTTGGTCCTGAAAGAGGCCTCGGGGTCGGTCCAGGACTCTGGTTTGGTCCTGAAGGAGGCCTCGGGGTCGGTCCAGGACTCAGGTTTGGTCCTGAAGGAGGCCTCGGGGTCGGTCCAGGACTCTGGTTTGGTCCTGAAGGAGGCCTCGGGGTCGGTCCAGGACTGGGGTTTGGTCCTGAAGGAGGCCTTGGGGTCGGTCCAGGACTCTGGTTTGGTCTGTAGTCTCCAGGAGAGATGGAGGAAGTTACAGGGGACAGAGAGTCTGGTTCTTTGCTCTCAGTACTGCAACGCAATGCCATACGGACTGAAAGGGAACCAAGATGGATGTTCTCTCTTCTTTCTTCTCTTTCCCATCACCACTGCAACATCCTGCTGGCGGACACAACACCACCACCACAACACCACCACAACACCACCACCACAACACCTCAACACCTCACCACCACAACACCTCAACACCTCACCACCACCACATCACCACCACACCTCAACACCTCACCACCACCACCACACCACCACCACAACACCTCAACACCTCACCACCACCACCACACCACCACCACAACACCACCACAACACCACCACCACAACACCACCACCACAACACCACCACACCACCACCACAACACCTCAACACCTCACCACCACCACACCACCACCACAACACCTCAACACCTCACCACCACATCACCACCACAACACCACCACCACAACACCTCAACACCTCACCACCACCACACCACCACCACCACAACACCACCACCACAACACCACCACCACAACACCAACACCTCAACACCTCACCACCACCACAACACCTCAACACCTCACCACCACCTCAACAACTCAACACCTCAACACCACAACACCACCACCACAACACCTCAACACCACCACCTCAACACCACCACAACACCTCACCACCACAACACCACCACCACAAAACCTCAACACCTCACCACCACCTCAAGAACTCAACACCTCAACACCTCAACACCACCACCTCAACACCACCACAACATCACCACCACAACACCTCAACACCACACCACCACAACAACTCAACACCACAACACCACCACCACAACACCTCAACACCTCAACACCACAACACCACCACCACAACACCTCAACACCACCACACCACCACCACAACACCTCAACACCACCACCACAACACCTCAACAACTCAACACCTCAACACCTCAACACCACCACCTCAACAACTCAACACCTCAACACCACAACACCTCAACACCTCACCACCACATCACCACCACAACACCACCACCACAACACCTCAACACCTCACCACCACCAGACCACCACAACACCTCAACACCTCACCACCACCTCAACAACTCAACACCTCAACACCACAACACCACCACCACAACACCTCAACACCACCACCTCAACAACTCAACACCACAACACCTCAACACCTCAACACCACCACCTCAACAACTCAACAACTCAACACCTCAACACCACAACACCTCAACACCTCAACACCACAACACCTCACCACCACCTCAACAACTCAACACCTCAACACCACCACCTCAACACCACCACAACATCACCACCACAACACCTCAACACCACCACACCACCACAACACCTCAACACCACAACATCACAACCACAACACCTCAACACCACCACACCACCACCACCACAACACCACCACCACAACACCTCAACACCTCACCACCACCACATCACCACCACAACACCACCACCACAACACCTCAACACCTCACCACCACCACACCACCACCACAACACCAACACCTCAACACCTCACCACCACCACAACACCTCAACACCTCACCACCACCTCAACACCTCAACACCTCACCACCACCACAACACCACAACACCACCACCACAACACCTCAACACCACCACCTCAACACCTCACCACCACCACACCACCACCTCAACAACTCAACACCTCAACACCACCACCACAACACCTCAACACCACCACCTCAACACCTCACCACCACCACACCACCACCACAAAACCTCAACACCTCACCACCACCTCAACAACTCAACACCTCAACACCACAACACCACCACCACAACACCTCACCACCACCACACCACCACCACAAAACCTCAACACCTCACCACCACCTCAACAACTCAACACCTCAACACCACAACACCTCAACACCACCACCTCAACAACTCAACACCTCAACACCACAACACCTCAACACCTCACCACCACCACATCACCACCACAACACCACCACCACAACACCACCACCACAACACCTCACCACCACCAGACCACCACCACCACAACACCTCAACACCTCAACACCTCACCACCACCTCAACAACTCAACACCTCAACACCACAACACCACCACCACAACACCTCAACACCACCACCTCAACAACTCAACACCTCAACACCTCAACACCACAACACCTCAACATCACCACCTCAACACCACCACCTCAACAACTCAACACCTCAACACCACAACACCTCAACACCTCAACACCACAACACCTCAACACCACTACCTCAACACCACAACACCTCACCACCACCTCAACAACTCAACACCTCAACACCACCACCTCAACACCACCACAACATCACCACCACAACACCTCAACACCACCACACCACCACCACAACACCTCAACACCACAACACCTCAACAACAACACCACTATCAACACACCACAACACCTCAACACCTCAACACCACCACCACAACACCTCAACAACTCAACACCTCACCACCACCTCAACAACTCAACACCTCAACACCACAACACCACCACCACAACACCTCAACACCACCACCTCAACAACTCAACACCTCAACACCACAACACCTCAACACCTCAACACCACCACCTCAACAACTCAACACCTCAACACCACAACACCTCAACACCTCAACACCACAACACCTCACCACCACCTCAACAACTCAACACCTCAACACCTCAACACCACCACCTCAACACCACCACAACATCACCACCACAACACCTCAACACCACCACACCACCACAACACCTCAACACCACAACACCACCACCACAACACCTCAACACCTCAACACCACAACACCACCACCACAACACCTCAACACCACCCCACCACCACAACACCTCAACACCACCACCACAACACCTCAACAACTCAACACCTCAACACCACCACCTCAACAACTCAACACCTCAACACCACAACACCTCAACACCTCAACACCACCACCTCAACAACTCAACACCTCAACACCACAACACCACAACACCACCACCACAAAACCTCAACACCTCACCACCACCTCAACAACTCAACACCTCAACACCACAACACCTCAACACCACCACCTCAACAACTCAACACCTCAACACCACAACACCTCAACACCTCACCACCACCACAACACCTCAACACCTCACCACCACCACATCACCACCACAACACCACCACCACAACACCTCAACACCTCACCACCACCAGACCACCACAACACCTCAACACCTCAACACCTCACCACCACCTCAACAACTCAACACCTCAACACCACAACACCACCACCACAACACCTCAACACCACCACCTCAACAACTCAACACCTCAACACCACCACCTCAACAACTCAACACCTCAACACCACAACACCTCAACAACTCAACAACTCAACACCTCAACACCTCAACACCACCACCTCAACACCACCACAACATCACCACCACAACACCTCAACACCACCACACCACCACAACACCTCAACACCACAACACCACCACCACAACACCTCAACACCTCAACACCTCAACACCACCACCACAACACCTCAACACCACCACCACAACACCTCAACACCACAACACCACCACCACAACACCTCAACACCACCACCTCAACAACTCAACACCTCAACACCTCAACACCTCAACACCTCAACATCACCACCTCAACACCACCACCTCAACAACTCAACACCTCAACACCTCAACACCACAACACCTCAACACCACTACCTCAACACCACAACACCTCACCACCACCTCAACAACTCAACACCTCAACACCACCACCTCAACACCACCACAACATCACCACCACAACACCTCAACACCACCACACCACCACAACACCTCAACACCACAACACCACCACCACAACACCTCAACACCTCAACACCACAACACCACCACCACAACACCTCAACACCTCAGCGCCACCACCACAACACCTCAACACCACCACCACAACACCACCACCACCACAACACTACCACTACCACCACCACAACACTACCACTACCACCACCACAACACCTCAACAACATCACCACCACAACAACAACACCACCACCACCACCACAACAACAACACAACACCACCACATCACCACCACCACACCACCACCACAACACCTCAACACCACCACACCACCACCACAACACCTCAACACCACAACACCTCAACAACAACACCACTATCAACACACCACAACACCTCAACACCTCAACACCACCACCAAAACACCTCAACACCTCAACACCTCACCACCACCTCAACAACTCAACACCTCAACACCACAACACCACCACCACAACACCTCAACACCACCACCTCAACAACTCAACACCTCAACACCACAACACCTCAACACCTCAACACCACCACCTCAACAACTCAACACCTCAACACCACAACACCTCAACACCTCAACACCACAACACCTCACCACCACCTCAATAACTCAACACCTCAACACCTCAACACCACCACCTCAACAACTCAACACCTCAACACCACAACACCTCAACACCTCAACACCACCACCTCAACAACTCAACACCTCAACACCACAACACCTCAACACCTCAACACCACAACACCTCACCACCACCTCAACAACTCAACACCTCAACACCTCAACACCACCACCTCAACACCACCACAACATCACCACCACAACACCTCAACACCACCACACCACCACAACACCTCAACACCACAACACCACCACCACAACACCTCAACACCTCAACACCACAACACCACCACCACAACACCTCAACACCACCCCACCACCACAACACCTCAACACCAACACCAAAACACCTCAACACCTCAACACCTCACCACCACCTCAACAACTCAACACCTCAACACCTCAACACCACCACCTCAACACCACCACAACATCACCACCACAACACCTCAACACCACCACACCACCACAACACCTCAACACCACAACACCACCACCACAAAACCTCAACACCTCACCACCACCTCAACAACTCAACACCTCAACACCACAACACCTCAACACCACCACCTCAACAACTCAACACCTCAACACCACAACACCTCAACACCTCACCACCACCACAACACCTCAACACCTCACCACCACCACATCACCACCACAACACCACCACCACAACACCTCAACACCTCACCACCACCAGACCACCACAACACCTCAACACCTCAACACCTCAACACCTCACCACCACCTCAACAACTCAACACCTCAACACCACAACACCACCACCACAACACCTCAACACCACCACCTCAACAACTCAACACCTCAACACCTCAACACCACCACCTCAACAACTCAACACCTCAACACCTCAACAACTCAACAACTCAACACCTCAACACCTCAACACCACCACCTCAACACCACCACAACATCACCACCACAACACCTCAACACCACCACACCACCACAACACCTCAACACCACAACACCACCACCACAACACCTCAACACCTCAACACCACCACCACAACACCTCAACACCACCACCACAACACCTCAACACCACCACCACAACACCTCAACACCACCACCTCAACAACTCAACACCTCAACACCTCAACACCACAACACCTCAACACCTCAACATCACCACCTCAACACCACCACCTCAACAACTCAACACCTCAACACCACAACACCTCAACACCTCAACACCACAACACCTCAACACCACTACCTCAACACCACAACACCTCACCACCACCTCAACAACTCAACACCTCAACACCACCACCTCAACACCACCACAACATCACCACCACAACACCTCAACACCACCACACCACCACAACACCTCAACACCACAACACCACCACCACCACAACAACACCACTATCAACACACCACACCACCACCACAACACCTCAACAACAACACCACTATCAACACACCACAACACCACCACAACACCTCAACAACAACACCACCACCACCACAACAACACCACTATCAACAATCCACACCACCACCACAACACCTCAACAACATCACCACCACCACACCACCACCACAACACCTCAACACCACCACACCACCACCACAACACCTCAACACCACAACACCTCAACAACAACACCACTATCAACACAGCACAACACCACCACAACACCTCAACAACAACACCACCACCACCACAACAACACCACCACCACAACAACACCACTATCAACACACCACACCACCACCACAACACCTCAACAACAACACCACTATCAACACACCACAACACCACCACAACACCTCAACAACAACACCACCACCACCACAACAACACCACTATCAACACACCACACCACCACCACAACACCTCAACAACAACACCACCACCCCCACCACAACAACACAACACCACCACCACATTACCAACACCACCACACTACCACCAACAACAACATCACCACAACAGCACAACACCACCCAGACACCACTCTGCCATAAAGGAAGAGTAACAGCCGGATGATTCTGAGCAACTGGTCTTTAAGACATAAAAGCCTGATTAGCTTGAACTTTCTGCTGGAGAACTCAGATAAAACAACTTGTTGTATTTGAGAGAAAAATTATGTAAAAAAGTAGAACCACTGGATGATATTACTTTGACCTTTGACCTCCAGTACCACTATGAAGATCCTGGGGGTTAAAGGGAAAATTGTCTGCCTCTTCATTAAGATCCTGTAAGATCTATAGAGGACAGTTTGAAAATGTCCTCTAAATATACAAAGTTCCTAACAACGAGGCACCATCACTGGCTCTAAATTGTTCTAGCTCGCTTGCTGAAGGAGCGACGTCACTATGAACGCCTCGCCACCACAAGCCAGTGAGATTTGTAAAGCTGTGTCCAAGACAAGCAGAGCTTTCTAAAGTCACCAAACATACCTGACAGTCGAAGTGGGCCTCCCTGAGCTGCCCGATGCTTGTTGCTGTCTCTTCCATCCTTTTCTCTCTGATGATCCTCTAAAACAGCTCGTCCATCACAATGCTCCTCTCAATCTGGATCTGAAACATCCTTCACTTTTTCAAATGAAATGCCTCAGCACGACCATGTTTTGACTGGCACTAAAAAAATAACATGAACATAAATTTAATTTAATTTGATTTATGTCAGTCAAAGCTTTGTAATTTCATTGGTTAAAAAGTTACGGAGCTAGACTTTGATTTGACAGGAAAATACTGCTTGGAAAAGGTCAGTTTATTTTCTATCTCCATAGTCTACTGAGGAGCAAAATAAATGTCCCATTTCCTCTTGCATCTGTAATGTGTGCAGCTTCAGAGCTCTGCCCTTTCAGGCACGCCAGAACACAAACTAAAAGGTTGGAAGAGGATGTTTAAGGTTAATATGAGCCTATTCCAGGTAAACAACGCCTAATTCAGCTTTTAAATACCAAGCCTGTCTCACATTGTCTGGTTGGAGCAGAAAGTTGAATTTGAAGGCTTGTGTGAGGAGGAACTTGCTTATTAGAGTGACGCGAAGCTTGAGGTTTTGCAGACGAGGGCAAAAATAAAGAAGCTGATTTAGGTTGTGTGGAGTAAATTTAATGCCAATAGCTTCAGTGACATGTTGTGTTGTTATTGCTTGTGAAAATGAGAAATTCTAAACATGCTGGTTTAATTTCCATCTCAACACACCTTCTTATGTTTAATATCAAAAGGTTAATAAACAATATGTAAATTTTACCAGGGGTGAGGGGAGGCCCTCATTTATATTCTTTAAAGCGCCCTATGAAACAGGAATGCAGCTGGGGGATGTTTTTATTCAGCAGAAGGATGCAAACAAACATGTTACTGCAGCAAATACTCACAAGGAAAAGGATTACTTGTACTAAGTGATGTGCAGATTTAAACCAAAATATTGATACTTTTGACCATGAAGGTCTGTTCTTGAATCATTTAGTAAAATAACACAGTACGAAACGAAATAGTTCATTGATCATAGGAAAATTCTTTATTTTATTTGTTTGTTATTATTATTCCTATTATTATTATTATTATTGTTATTATTATTATTATTATTATTATTATTATTATTATTATTATCATTATCATTATCATTATCATTATTATTATTATTATTATTATCATTATCATTATCATTATCATTATCATTATTATTCTTATTATTATTATTATCATTATCATTATCATTATTATTATTATTATTATTATTATTATGATTATTAAGGATGTCCTGATCACACTTTGTGGCCCCGATACCGATCCGATTTTTCAGAATTGAGTATCGGCCGATACCGATACTTTCTTGATCCGATATTTACATTACTATTGTAAAGATACTCAATCGTGTATTTTTGGATCAACTAAGACGTCTGAAGCTAAAAGCACTATTGGCAGAAGCTTTGTTTACCTAGAACTTATTGTAAAACTCACTTATTGAATCAAAATACTTCTCTTTCTCTTTAGTTGTTGTAAACTGAGGAACATCCACACGACGATAAAACGATCTTTGTCCTCCCTGTCCTTCTCCCAACAAACCGTCCTCACCTCACTATGAACATGGCTCAACACGAGGCTTCAGGGCATGTAGTACACATGCCAGGCCTTTAGGGGCGCTGTGACTCACCAAACACAATAAAAAAGCAGAAGAAGACAGACCACATAGAAATTAAGAAGTAGACTTCTGCGCATAAACACATAAACCACTATATATAACTCTAGTTTTATAGGTCTATGGCCCCGCTCCGCCTGCTTCTAGCTTCTGCAGCTCCACCCGAGCTTCTAGTCCCTGATTGTTCTGGTTATTAGGTGACGATGCGGACCGCGGGGTTTTTTTTTTTTTTTTTTTTTAGATCGGCAGGGTGATCGGCTGGATTTGCCGATTCCCGATCACTCACAAATCACTAATATCGGCCCCGATCCGATATCTACCGATCGGATCGAGACATCCCTAATTATTATTATTAGGGACCGAGCAGAAAGGCCTGGGCCTGGAGGCCAGGACCCTATTGTATTTGTAATGTTGTTTCTTCTTCTTCGTCTTCTTCTTATTATTATTATTTAAAATTAACCCCCAATTAACCCCCAGAATGCTAAAATGTCTCTCTAGCGCCACCTAGAAAAACCAGCGGCACCTAGAAAAACCAAAACGGCCGCCATGGCCCATAGGAATGTCGTAGAGAGAGCAAACCAAAACTCAATTGTCCGTCTCTTCGAGACCTAAAAATCACATGCTGGTACCCCCGACGTAAATCTGACAGGAAGTCCGCAATTTGTCTTTTAAAATAAGATTTGTAAATGCCAGCTACTCTGAGCATGAATATCTAGCGACTTCAAAAACCTATTAAATGACAGAGGAGACTCTCCTCAATAATTCTGTTCAACTTTTCGACTAATCCAGCGGTTTTTATAAATTAGCGATCAAAGTTCCGAATGCCAGATGCCGCCGTCTCGTCCACGTGGCTTTCAACAGACATTTCACCTACTGAACACGGTCTCAGGTTGATACACCAACACATAGGTACGGGTCTTATGCTCTGAAAGACAGGATACTTTTGTCTTTATTTTAAACGGTTCTCGATTAACTATCGAGATGTCCACATCGGCAGGACTCATTCTCTCTCACGGCTGCTGGCTGCAGACGGAACACACACACACACACACACACACACACACACACACACACACACACACACACACACACACACTCACACACACACACACACAGGCGACGTACAGAAACAGCAGCCCAAGGCTTAAAAAAAATTTTTTCCACACCTTCAAAAAAATTGTACTCACGGTGAGTACAGGATTCCAGCTGGTGGCGCCACTGAGCCTGTTTTATTCTTGACGTGTTCGCGAGCTCTGCACGGCTCCGTGCGGCCGAATTCCGTCATTTTAGCCGCCATGCCCCTCCGAGCGGCCCTGTTCACGCCGACGTCACCGCTCCATGCGCCTCCAACTTTTTCTGACTACAAGAGAACCTGTGAGGTGCGGACCCGGGAAGAGCGACACCCTGTACTGAGCAGACACGTCACTGTGCACGGACACATATTTAACTGTTAACGCACCGTGATGAGGGGACAAAGACAACCTACGTTTACACGCTGATTTAAGTTTTTTTTCACATGAAGCCGTTAAAAGGCTAATTTTATGGCTAAAACTCCAAACTTTCATTTACAGTAGTATGTGGCTTGTTTAGTAGTTACTGATGAACCAAAAGTCTGGCTTCATTATAAAGAAGTTCTGTGGGTAGAAAATATTAATGATGCGTCTAGTAGCAGACCTCAGCCTGCAGTCATAACGCCATACAAGACCTGGAAGTGAAGTTAGTTACAATCATGTTACATGATTGCTTCCATAAAACACTCTGGGTTCACTTCCATGCCAGTAACGTCATGTAACGATCCCAAAAATCCCCACAGAGGGTCAGACCTGAGCACACAGGGTGGATGAAGAGTTTGACGTCAGGCGTACTTAAGTTTAACTTTCACTTAACAGCAGAGGACATAAGGCCCCTGGACCAAAACCCACCAAGAGGCTCCAATCTGGTCCCAACAAGCCAGGAGGTTTTAAAGGATTTATACTAGTTTGTTTGGACATTTCAGTGGATTTTGCACCAGAATGTTTAATTAAAATTGACTTCATTTTCTGGAACTGTTGGATCTTGTAAAAATATAGAGAATTTCATTACATACACTGAACACAACAAAGAAAAACTTTAAAGTGTAAATTTCAAGGTTATTATTGCAATAGAGGAGGAGTACAGAGTAAGGGGGGGGGGGGGGAGAGGGAGGAGGAGGAGAGGGAGGAGGAGGAGGTGAACAGAGGAGGGAGAGGAGGAGCAGGAGGAGGGGGGATCAGGAGGGGGAGGAGGAGAGGGAGGAGGAGGAGGTGAACAGAGGAGGGAGAGGAGGAGCAGGAGGAGGGGGGATCAGGAGGGGGAGGAGGAGAGGGAGGAGGAGGAGGTGAACAGAGGAGGGAGAGGAGGGAGAGGAGGAGCAGGAGGAGGGGGGATCAGGAGGAAGAAGAGCAGGAGGGGGAGGAGGAGGAGGAGAGAGGGGGGTGGAGGAGGAGCAGGAGGAGGAGGAGGAGGAGAGAGGGGGGATCAGGAGGAAGAAGAGCAGGAGGGGGAGGAGGAGGAGAAGGAGGAGAGAGGGGGGTGGAGGAGGAGCAGGAGGAGGAGGGATCAGGAGGAAGAAGAGCAGGAGGGGGAGGAGGAGGAGGAGGAGAGGGAGGAGGAAGAGGAGCAGGAGGGGGAGGAAGAGGTGAACAGAGGAGGGAGAGGAGGAGCTGGCTTTCTCTTCTGTGGCGTGCATGTGACAGTTGTTTAGTGTTTTCTGTGTCTTTGAGTATGTTTTTGTGAAGGATTGAGTCCAGTTAGCTGATGGAGAAGAGCCTGAGGCTAGTGGAGCTGATGGAGAAGAGCCTGAGGCTAGTGGAGCTGATGGAGAAGAGCCTGAGGCTAGTGGAGCTGATGGAGAAGAGCCTGACAGTGGAACACAAAAGGAACGTCAGGTGAAGGAAAAGCCAAAAGGAAAGGTAAGAACAGAGCAGAAGCTGAGCCAGAAGAAGACTGTCCACACTGCAGCCAGAGTGCCAGAGTCAGTCCGAGATGAAGAGGAGGAAATGACGATTGATGAAGAATTGTGCAAACTTTCAACTAAAAGAAAGAACCCAGAAAACAAACTGACAAGTTGCCAAGCATTTAAAGTGTCGAAGAACAATCGAGAGGTCCAATCCTCACAGCCAGAGAGTACCTGGTCCACGCTCAGGACGGTGAAGGTGGGAGTACCTAGATGGTCTCTCTCACTAGAATCCAGTGCCTGTATTCACGAAGCCTCTCAGAGTCCTCGTAGGGAGTCCTCGTAGGGTGTCCTCGTAGGGAGTCCTCGTAGGGTGTCTTCGTAGGGAGTCCTCGTAGGGAGTCCTCGTAGGGAGTCCTCGTAGGGAGTCTTCGTGTCCTCGTAGGGAGTCCTCGTAGGGAGTCTTCGTAGGGAGTCCTCGTAGGGAGTCCTCGTAGGGAGTCCTCGTAGGGAGTCTTCGTGTCCTCGTAGGGAGTCCTCGTAGGGAGTCTTCGTAGGGAGTCTTCGTAGGGAGTCCTCGTAGGGAGTCCTCGTAGGGAGTCTTCATAGGGAGTCCTCGTAGGGAGTCCTCGTAGGGAGTCTTCGTAGGGAGTCTTCGTAGGGAGTCCTCGTAGGGAGTCCTCGTAGGGAGTCTTCGTAGGGAGTCCTCGTAGGGAGTCCTCGTAGGAGTCTTCGTAGGGAGTCCTCGTAGGGAGTCCTCGTAGGGAGTCTTCGTAGGGAGTCCTCGTAGGGAGTCCTCGTAGGGAGTCCTCGTAGGGAGTCTTCGTAGGGAGTCCTCGTAGGGAGTCTTCGTAGGGAGTCTTCGTAGGGAGTCCTCGTAGGGAGTCCTCGTAGGGAGTCCTCGTAGGGAGCTCCTATCTTAGCCTAAAAATTCTTAGCAAGGAATCTCAGCTTAAAAGTGATTCAGGAACTCTTCACAAGGAGTTGCCAGCAACTTTTATCTTAGTGAGGAGGTGTGGTTGCTATGAATGATGCAGTCTGCTGAAAGCTGTGATTGGTTGTTCCTAGAATAGTTTGCAATGTGTCTGGAAATAAGATGGCAGGTCGACTATATAACTTTGGTGTCATCTGTGTGGATGTCTCTGTTTCACAAGTCTGTGTCTTCTTATGATTTTATCTTTTTCTGTTAATAAAGTGCTCTGTACCTTCTTTTCTTTTCTGACTGTGGTGGATTGACTTTGTGTGTGTGTGTGTGTGTGTGTGTGTGTGTGTGTGTGTGTGTGTGTGTGTGTGTGTGTGTGTGTGTGTGTGTGTGTGTGTGTGTGTGTGTGTGTGTGTGTGTGTGAAGGGCTGAGGGTGGCCTGATCTGAGCCTCTCGAGATAAGAGAAGACATTTTTGTAATTATATAAGCCCCTAAGACACACGTGTGGAACTCCAGGCCTCGAGGGCCGCAGCCCTGCACGTTCTCCACGTCTCCCAGCTTCAACACAGCTGATTGCAATGAGCAGCTCGTTATCTGGCTTTGTGCTGAATGTGGTGATGAACCATCAGGACATTCAGGGGAGGGAGACATTGAAAACGTGCAGGGCTGTGGCCCACGAGGATCTGAGTTTGACACCCCTGCCCTAAGGGAATACTTTTTTGTGATTGAATAAATAAATAAATAAATAAATAAGCTTTCATGGTGAGTTCTTATTCTCTTGTGGACAAAAAGTCCTGATTGATGCACGATGAGCACCACAACAGTCTTGTGTAATGTAAAATAGGAACACATACAGGAGTATTGGGGGAATGTGATCACTGGAGTGAGTGGCTCTTCTTCTATTTTATGAATTTGTTAGAGCATTCCTCTTTCATGGTTTGTGACTACAATACTCACAGTCCATTGTTTGTGAGGCGGAGCTACTGAGACAGCCTACTTCACTCACCAATAGGGCCTGTTTCTCAGAAAAAGAGGAAAGGATTGTAGATAACCCTCCCCTTTCCCCACTTCTCCCCACCTCGCTCCTAAGAAGCTCAAGGGACAAGCCAGGAGAAAGAAAAAAAGAACTCACTGCTTCTTTGTGAATACACTCAGACTTTGGGTGGATATTGATTGAAAGTATTTTGATTTGCTATACAATATAGTATGCCCATATGATATTGAACTTTTTTTCTGTTTTGCCTGTTCTCTCTGGCGACTGGGCCCGGAACACTTCCAACTCGCAGGACGACTTTTTTGTTTCTCTTTTCTTTTACTTCAACGGGACCCACGCAACTGCAAGCCAACTTTGTTCCCGTCCAGCCGTGCAGCTCCCCTTGCCTGCCAACCTGAAGCTCGCTTCTGCAGCCACAAGTTTTGTGGACCCCCCGTGTTCCACGCCGCAAAACGTAACTCAGGTCTTCCTTTCCCAGGAACACGAAAGACCTGCCCACAGCGGCAAAACAGAGGATTTCCCCGGGGCGTAGATAGCCATCTACGCAAAACACAGTACATGCGCATAAGCATCCAGGAGTTATCCTGCAGCTATCAGAAGCTGAGACGGCCTGAGCAGCCGACCCAGCTCCTGTGGGTAACGACCAGACTCTCGTGTTAGCAAACCTCGCCAGAACTCTCTGTCTTTCTTTTCTCTCCGCCTCTTTCTCTCCCTCTTTCATTAACACCGTTCGTCTTATCTGGTCGAGATAAGCTCACACACATAGCCACATTTAGCATCTGAACCACTAACTTGTGCCGCTAAACTCACATCCGCACAATCAACAGAGCTCTGACTGCATGTTCCGACATCCAGTTAGAACTCTGGCGCTCAGAACCGGGCCAACGAAACCGCCCGTTCGTTTCGGGAGTATATGAAAGCGCTTCGCTCCGAGACCCCCCTTGCGCATGCGCGCGATGGACATCTTGTTTATCTGGTAGCTAAGAAACCACCGCGTCCCCAGAAAAAGCGAGTCAAACGTCTCTAGTGGTCGCGTGCGTCATTGCAATCCCTCTTGACATCCACTGGTGGACACATCAAGTCAATGCATGCTCCCTCTGCGCGACACCTCATGCCCCGAGTTGTCGTCACAGTCACCACACTGAACCTGACGCCTGCCTCCCTCTGGCGTCCGTTCAAGGTCGCTACACCCACTCACATTGACCCGCCGACATCTGTCTCCACTTGGTGGACGTCCGTGGTCATAACACCCATCCCTCCCATCACTCCAGACTACACACACACACACACACACACACACACACACACACACACACACACACACACACACACACACACACACACACACACACACACACACACACACACACACTCTTTGTACATAGTGTTGCTGTTTAATATATTAAATCTCCGTGTTAAATGATGTTTGATACTTAAGTGTGTTGATTTATGAGATGATTTATGAATCATTTATGAATTAATACATTTTTATTAATAAACGCCTGTTAGCTGAATTGAACGATTCTTGGTGATTATTGTGTATTTATTGTTGACAATTCACTGGTTAGTAACAGTCTGTGCTCGGATCTCACACCTTCTATTTTATTTAACATTGTTATATTTTACACAGAAATATTAACTAACTTAAATAAACCTTATACAAACGAGACTGATATTTTGGTAATTACTATTTCCAGTTTATCTGGTGGTGCCCCGATGTAATATTAATAAATAAATAACAAATTTATTCAAATTAATAATTTTTCATTAATAAATTATTTTTGATAATTTATTAACTTTTAAGTAATTACTCAATTACTTTAGGAGTTGTTAATGAGTAAATGACCGTTTACTTCCACTAATAATTAAAATTTTTCATAAATTACTTTCAGTGATTTATTACTTTCAGTAATCTATTACTTACAGTAATTTGATGCTAATAACCAACCATAAACCCCAACAATATGGTGTGACATTTTTGGCAGATCACATTGATATCATTACTTATACTCTGCGAGGTTTTGCAAATGAGACCATTAAAGGTTTTGAGTATTTGTCAAACAATCAGTGAAGCCACAGATTGTTGTTGTTGAAGCATGATATGGCTCTAGATTACATCTTGGCCAAGCAGGATGGCCTTTGCGTGGCGTTGAATCTAACTGGTGACGCGTGTTATACTTTGGTTCCCGACAACATTACTAGCGTGGTTGATGCGTTAAAAACCATAGGAGATGGGTTTGGCCCATCAGGAGGTGCTGGTTAGGCTGCAAATACTTAGAGACTAAGTGAAAACCCCTTTAATCAAACTCATTTGACAGGTCTAGGTGAAAGGTCGCCAGTTTCCGTCGTTTTCAACCCCTCGACCCGTTGTCAGGCTCCTTTCAACGCGTTCAGATTGAGGTACACAGCGGGTTCCAACGAGACCGTATATCACGTGGACGTCACCTCTCTTTACCCATCTGTCAACAGCACTTGGCCCTACCCCGTGGGGTACCCCACCATCATCTACAGAGATTTTGACGATCCTCAAAGGTACTTTGGCTTCACAAAAGCCACGATGATAACCCGTCAGAGCCTGTATTTCCCGGTTTTACCTCATAGAACTGTCACCAGTAAATTAGTGTTTACCCTCTGCCGCACATGCACCGAAAACAATCGGCAGGCCCTGCTCGCATGATGATGAAGCCAGAGCACTGATGGATCATTCTAGAGCTGAACAAAGCTCTACAGAGGGGCTACAGACTGGCCAAAATCTTTGAGGTGTGGCACTTTGAGAAATGCAGCAGTTTGATTTTCGTGGACGACATGCGCACATTCCTGAAGAGTAAACAGGAAGCCTCGGGGTTTCCCCCCGGAGTCGGGAAAATCCAGGTGAACCCCGCCAAAAGAGTGCTTTCCAAAATGTGTCTAAGAACCAATCTCACACAAACTACAATCGTCAGCGAATCCGATTAATTTTTCAGAATGTTGTTTTCCGGCGAGCGCGTCATCAAATATTTCGGCTTCGTGAATGACAAAACGGCCGTGGTTAAGTGGACTCACGGGACAAATGCGTCGTCCCTCCGGGGAAATCGACCAACGTCTTTATAGCCGCCTTCATGACCGTGCACGCTTGTCTGATGATGTAGGATTATCTGGAGCAGCTGCAAGAGCGAGTCTTGCACACCGATACCAATAGTCTGATTTGTGCCCTCAAACGGGGTGACACCCCACTACCGCTGGGAGAATACTTGGGTCAGTTGACCGATGAGTTGAAATACCATTTGGTTTCAGTTTCAATGAGCTGGTAAAAGGCTACTTGGAGAGAGATGGTGAGGCACAAGATGGCGCACAACATTGTGCGTGATAAAAAACGCTTTCTCCTGAAAAATGCCACATTTCAAAAGAAACTCAGAGTGGTGTACGACAAAAGACGTCTCTTTCCGGCGGGAAAAACGCTGCCGTTTGGCTACTGATTTTGTGTAAATAAATGTAACCCCCCCCCCCCTTAGGAAAAAAAATAAATGTCACAACCCAACGATGTAGAGGCGATTGATTTTGATCCGAGATTCCACGTCCCATTCTCGTGTTTGATCGTCAGCCCGAGCGGTTCTGGGAAAATTTATTTTGTAAAAAATATACTGCAAAACTCTGAACACGTCATGAATGTCAAGCCCGACAACAATGTTTGGATATATACGTCATTTCAAACTATGTACACCGAGCTGCAGACCATGAATAAAGATATAAAATGTATCAGAGGACTGCCTGATTCTCTTCAGGACGAAGACCTGTTTCCCACCGAGCAGAAAAAACCTCATCATCTTAGACGACGTGATGTTTCAGGCTTCCGACCATCAGAAGTGGGTAAACTTTTCACGCAGTACAGGCATCGTAGAAATATGAGCGTCATGATCAATGTTCCCTCTAAGTTTTCATGTGTCTGGGCATACACACAAGCTCCCTGAGCACACTGAGGACCACTGTGAGCAACATCAGATGTGCACGCTGTGGCCACACACCAGTATCACACCTGTTCAAAACCTTGGATCATAGCAAGTTACATGGCTTATTAAAAGAATCAAATTACAGCAGCAATTTTCACTAGTTTACTTTTAATATAAGTGATTTGACAAACTTTAAAGGAAAAAGACAAAAATCTTGTTGTTCATGAGATGTGTAGTATGTTTTATGTGAGAGTCCTGCTTGGCCATGGGAAGAGTCCTGCTTTGGCCTGTGTGAGGTCCTGTTGTGGCCTGTGTGAGGTCCTGTTGTGGCCTGTGTGAGGTCCTGTTGTGGCCTGTGTGAGGTCCTGTTGTGGCCTGTGTGAGGTCCTGTTGTGGCCTGTGTGAGGTCCTGTTGTGGCCTGTGTGAGGTCCTGTTGTGGCCTGTGTGAGGTCCTGTTGTGGCCTGTGTGAGGTCCTGTTGTGGCCTGTGTGAGGTCCTGTTTTGTTCACATTAAAACATTCACATTTTGCACAATGACGTGTGCTGTAGCTTGTGATACAGTGTAAATTCCTGTAACTCTGTAAAATATGTAATTACTCAGTTTTTTATTATCATTTCTACTGCCCATAAATTATCTAGTAGTAACATAATTTAATGATTAATATCCATAAGTAAAAAATCTTAATAAATGTCACTAGAATATGCACAAATCTGACTTAAATTCTACCTTATTTTTCACGTCTGTCCTTCTCACTTCTCCAATGGTTGTACACTTTGTCCAGGTTGATGGCTTCGTCTGCTTCTTGCTTTGACTTTATGCGCATCAGCTGGTCCAAATGTGCCACTTCAAGACGATTTCTGAATGCTGTTTTGATATGATTCATTAAACTGAATCCTCTTTCACAATCTGCACTGGAAGCTTGAAATGTAGCACAAATATCCACAAGCTGTGAGATTTCCTTTAGCTCCTCACATCTAAGTGCTGCAGCAACCATATCTGAGAATGTGCTGATTGACCCCTGTTTAAGTTTTTGCTTCATTATGTACTTGAATTCAGCATATTGACTGTTAATGGCCTCCATAGACTGTGGGTGGTGGAGAATGGCCTCATACTTCTTTGCCAGTGTGGCAATGTCTGCTGATCCATAGTCAAAACTGATGTCTGAGCTCAGTGCTTCAATGTCAAATGCAGACCACTCCTTTAATTCATCCTCTGGAAAACGAGCATCCATGTGATCACAGAGCTTACTAATGAAAAGAGTAATCTCACCAGTATTTCTGCCATCAGCTGATGAGGTCCCCATTGCCTCTTTGACACGGTCACTCCACTGTACATCCTTCCGCTTCAAGTATTGGGAACGCAACTTCTCAATCTTTGCTCTGGCAAAGCAATGTCCTTCCATCACAGTCAGGTTGCGTCTTTGCAAAGTGAGGCAGAGTTGTGCTAGCTCACCCAAAACATCTCCCAGAGCAGTGACAGTAACCTTGAACTTTGAATCACTCAGCTTTTTGTAGCAGTACTTTGCCACTGGATCTCCATTATCACTGGATTCTCTCTTGCAGTATTCTTCAAGCACAGTGTAGTTCCTCAGAACAGCATTGACAGCTTGGTGCCGCGACAGCCATCGCACTTCGTTCAGAGGCCTGAATGACAGTGTATCTTCATCAAGAATCTTTGCTAGGTCCTCCATTTTGCCCCTCTTCACAGTGGACCGAGAGAAAGTGGAATACACAGTTCTAAGAAGAGTTTCCACATCTCGCATCATAGGTACATTTTTCCAGGTATCATCAATGCCCAAGTCCTCTCTATGGGCCACACAATGTTGTTCGGTTAGGTGTGGTATTTGGCGCTTTAACAAAGCCGCGACTCCGTTGTGTTTTCCTAGCATTACATTGAGCATCACCATTCTCTGCAGGTCCAGTCCATGTTTGGAGTAAAACTGAGTTATTGCCTGCACAATATCCCGAGCAGTGCATGCTGTCAGCTTGATGATGCCACCAAACACAGTTTTATAGTTAATATCATTTTCCTTCCTGTATTTAATATGTAGGACTAGCATTTTGTGTACTGATATGTCTGTGCTCTCATCTACTATCAGGGTATGCCAGGGTGCATTTTTAACACTGCACATAGTCTCATTCTGCACTATCTCATTGATTGAGTTCACAAATTCAAAGGCATAGTTTTTGCTTCGCCAGCTTTCTGGTATACTCACATACTTTGCCATGTGATCGTGGATTTGTTGAACTGACAGCATTGATGCATTCATTTTGATGGCTAGTAAAATGTTGTCAATGAGAACTTTAACTTGCTTGGGGACTTAGTCACGCAGGGTCTTGAGGGGGTAAGCCGCTTTCGGGGTTCTGCCGCTTGTCAGCGGTAGAACGCCGGGCCCCGCTACCCCCCAATTTTAAACCGCACCATAGACACACACATCGCATCCACCTCTTCAAAACACAAAGACACACCCTTACATACATCCAACACACATATAGGGCGGGGGAAGGGCGGGAGACGTGGCTCCCCCCAGCACCTCCCGCTGGGGTCCCGCCCCGGCCCGGGGTGAGTGCGGCTGGAATGCGGGGGGCGCGCTCCCTCGGGCGTGGCGCTCGTGGGGGGGCTGGGGCGCGGTGCTCCTTCTCCACTTGCTGTTGGATTAGTGGAGGTTGGGACACCGCGGTGGCCGGGTGGGGGCCCGGCCGGCGGCCTGGGGGGGCGAGAGTCATCACTCCCCCACCGTCCCGAGTGTGTGTGTGTGTGTGTGTGTGTGTGTGTGTGTGTGTGTGTGTGTGTGTGTGTGTGTGTGTGTGTGTGTGTGTGTGTGCCCGTCTGCGTCTGCGTCTGCGTCTGCGTCTGCATCTGCGTCAGGGGTGGGTGTCTGTGGGGGGTGGGTCAGGGGTTGGGTATTTAAATTAAAACCGGGGGGGAGGATCATGGGGCGGGTGGGATATGAGGCTCCTGGGGGTGTAGAGTTGACTGTCCTCCGACCGGGGCCTGCGCCGGCCTTCGCTTTCCTGGGTCTGGGGGCGGGGCTGGTCCGGGGCGCGGCGGCTGGGGCCGTCTCTGCCTTGCCGGGTTGGGGGGGGGCGGTGGGTGGGCCTGTTCCCGGGGGTGCGGCGGGACTCGCCGCCGGGGTTGGGGGGGCTCTCGACCCGCTCGGCCCGGGGGCCCTGCTCCGGCCTTTTCTCGGCTTGGCGGCTTGGGTCGGGGCCTGGGGCCCTGTGCCCTTTATCCTTCTCTTGTGGGCTCCTCTTGCCTGGGGGGGATTCCTCTCTGCATTCTCCGTCGGGTGCTTTTTGGGCGGGGGCGTGGCTCTCTGGGGTGGTTCGCTGGGGTCTCCCCGGGCCTGGGGGGCTTCCGTCTGCCGGGGTGGCGGTGTCCGGGCCCGATGGCCTCGGACACCGGGGTCTCGCCACGGGTCCCCCCACAGCAGTTCCGGTCCCACCCAGTGGACAAACCACACACACACACACACACACACACACACACACACACACACACACACACACACTTCCACTCCTCACGAAAGGTGCTTCTGAAGTTGCTTGTTCTCTGTCATCATTTGCTCAAACTTTAAAAATCATGTTCCTCTTTTGTTAATTCATGTTCCTGCTTCACGTTACTGTCTAGATAGAGCTGCTCAGGCTGGTTAATCTAAGAAATCATCTTACTGTCTAGATAGAGCTGCTCAGGCTGGTTTAATCCAAAAACGGTTGGAAAATATTTGGATCAGTGTGATAACTGCAAATAATATATGTAGCACAACAAGGATATTGTATGTTATCCCCCTCCCCCCTACCCCCTCCTCCCTCCTCCCTCAACCTTTTTCTCTCTTTTCTCTTCTCTCTCTCTTTGAGCGTTCCCCCCTGGTCGTGTACGGCAGCCATGCCATCTTCTGACGGAGAAGGCAACAGGAGGAGACTCCAGGTCTCTCCCTGTTGCAAGACCAAAAACTGTTCTGACTCCGAAGGCTCTCAATCACATCATATTGTTGGCCCAAGCTGCCGAACAGGACAAGGGCAGAAAAAAAAAGAGAAAAAAAAAAATAAAAAACTTGCTTGGGGTCAGATTTTGTTTTGTGTGACAGCTCGTTCCTTTTCTCTCTGTCTTTTGCGTTTTCCTGCAATAATGTACCAATCCCCTGTCCCATCTTGAGTCTTCGTACAATTCCAACAGCTTTCAAATGACTTTTCTGCTGAATGTGACGCTTGAGGTAGTCCAACTTCCATTCAGTCCACATTTTCCCTCGGAAAACTCATTTGCTACTTTAGCTTCGCGGCATGTTTTGCAGAGTAGACCCTTCTCACTCGAAAAAGAAACAATCTCACCCAGTTTCACCGTTTGTTCTTCTATTTGAACATACTCCAACAGCCATTCCATCTTAAAAGAACCGCATTTCCTTTTTACAATGGCTTGGTGAGTGGATGTGTCGCTGCCCGTTCGTTTCGCCATGATAAGGGGTTAGCATTTGCGTCTCGTAACTCCGCCGCACTGTTGTTAGCTAGCTAACCTGCACGGCGCGAATGGGCAGGGCAATAGTGTCAATGCTATGATTGGCTGCGTAGCGTAAGTGAACCGAATCGTATCATTGGCTGGACACCTGTCACTCACTGAGTTACGTTGCAAAATAGTACAGAAAACAAAATTATTATTATTATTATTATTGGTTTAATTGATTAGATAAGATTAGGACTAATATTAGATGTTAATTAATACGTTTATGTTGAATTTTATTTTATGCGCTGCATAGATTTTCTTGTGCGCTGAGAATGTGCGAGCAGTGCGCGATTGCTCAAGCGCGCAGCTTAGAGGGAACATTGGTCATGATGCTCTCTCAAAATGTATTTCATCAGTACAAATACAGCCGGACCATCAGCCTCAATAGCAACTATCTTGTGTTGTTCAAAAATCCATGTGACAAACTGCAGGTGAAAATACTGACTCGGCAGATGTTCCCCTCACAAACTGCTTTTTTCTAAGAAAGCTATGAAGATGCGGTCAAGGAGCCGCACGGGTTTTTAATCGGAGATTTTACACCCGGGTGCCCAGATCGCTACAGACTGAGGTCAGGGATACACTCAGATGAATGACCCATCGTCTATCTGCCCAAAGTAAAGTGACTCGTCATTGTTTGAAGAGGAACGCCCCCCTTCTGAGAGCCCTGTATCACGCTACGGGTCCTAAACAGAAAGATATTCTCCGTCACTGCTCCCCTGATTTTATCCAAGCGCCGAGTGAAGTGACTGTAAATCTTTTGAAGGGTAACATTCCATTATCGCCCTGCCAGTTCAAAACATTGAAAAAAAACTAAACCGTTATCAGACTACTGGATCTGAAACGGAAACGTCACGCTCTGGTCAAACAATCCGGAGGGTATATCCACTCTGTGCTGTCTGCGGCCATCCCCATTCTGGCACAGGTTTTGAGGGGAGTATTTAAGTGTCAGGGTCCGGTGGGTCCGGTGGTTCCGGTGGGTCCGGTGGGTCCGGTGGGTCCGGTGGTTCCGGTGGGTCCGGTGGGTCCGGTGGGTCCGGTGGTTCCGGTGGTTCCGGTGGGTCCGGTGGGTCTGGTGGGTCCGGTGGGTCCGGTGGGTCCGGTGGGTGGGTCTGGTGGGTTCGGTGGGTCCGGTCCTGGCAGTTTTATGTTTTGTGTTGTGTTTGTTTTGGTGGGGGTGGTCTTCCTGTTCTGTGTTTAGTGTTCCCTCCTCCCTCTCGCATTTGGATAACAAGGCTGGCGCAGCCGTGCGAGAGGACAACTCGTCTCACCTGTGGCTCATCAGAGGCTCCGCCCCTAAAAGCCCGGAGCTGCCAGATGGTCGTCGCCAGTCCGTACTCCTGCGATGGTAATGGTTTGGTCCGTCGCCAGTCCGTACTCCTGCGATGGTAATGGTTTGGTCCGTCGCCAGTCCGTACTCCTGCGATGGTAATGGTTTGGTCCATCGCCAGTCCGTACTCCTGCGATGGTAATGGTTTGGTCCATCGCCAGTCCGTACTTCTACGATGGTAATGGTTTGGTCCGTCGCCAGTCCGTACTCCTGCGATGGTAATGGTTTGGTCCGTACTCCTACGATGGTAATGGTTTGGTCCGTCGCCAGTCCGTACTCCTGCGATGGCAATGGTTTGGTCCTTCGCCAGTCCGTACTCCTGCGATGGCAATGGTTTGGTCCGTCGCCAGTCCGTACTCCTGCGATGGTAATGGTTTGGTCCGTCGCCAGTCCGTACTCCTGCGATGGTAATGGTTTGGTCCGTCGCCAGTCCGTACTCCTGCGATGGTAATGGTTTGGTCCGTCGCCAGTCCGTACTCCTGCGATGGTAATGGTTTGGTCCGTCGCCAGTCCGTACTCCTGCGATGGTAATGGTTTGGTCCGTCGCCAGTCCGTACTCCTGCGATGGTAATGGTTTGGTCCATCTCTCTTCAGAGTTCTTTCTCGTGGGGATCCCTGAGCTTGCTAGTGGTTGCTACTAGCATTTAGTCAAGGCTAATCAATACGGGTTTTTGTGCCTTTGGATTTTTGTTTATCTACCAGCCCCGCCCCTCACAGTGAGGACGCCCGAGCCGCCGGAGATTCAGAGGAGCCAATGCAACTTGGTCGCTCCCGCCTCACCCCAGCCGAGTGGAACAGACGCTTAAAGAAAGGTGACTGCCTCTACTGTGGTAAGCCAGGCCACCTCATCTCCAACTGTCCAGCCACGTAAAGACTAGACTCGTCCGGCCGTGTGGGGGTCTGGATGAGTCATAACTTGGACCCTGCCCAGATAAAACGTTTGTTGCTCCCTGCAAGACTACAAATTAGCCCAGCAGCCCTTAATTTGACAGTATTCATAGATAGCGGAGCGGAGGACAACTTCCTGGACTATGAGTTTGCTCGTCAAGCCAACATAACTTTGTTCCCACTGGAAAAGGCCTTGGTAGCTACCAACCTTAGTGGCCAGCCATTCGCCCAGGTGACCCATACTTCTGCTCCATTGGTGTTATCTGTGTCCGGAAATCATAATGAGACCCTCAAATTCAAAGTCCTCAGCTCCCCAATTAATCCTATTGTTCTTGGTTACCCCTGGCTCCTCCTCCACAACCCTCAATTAGACTGGCAGGCCGGCAGGGTGCTCGATTGGAGCCCTCATTGTCAGGCTCAGTGTTTGAGCGCGGTTTTATATGATTTAAAGTTGTTCAAGGCAGATTATTACTTTGGTAACTTACATGATCTGCTCCCTTTTTCCGACATTGTGAGTTTCTCTAAAATGTCGCCGCAAGGAATTATGGGGCAGCATGACCTGGTCTCCTTTGCCAAAGGAAGCATCAGTGGTTCCTAGGCTAAAGGAGGTTCTAAAGGAAGCATCAGTGGTTGCTAGGCTAAAGGAGGTTCTAAAGGAAGCGTCAGTGGTTCCTAGGCTAAAGGAGGTTCTAAAGGAAGCATCAGTGGTTGCTAGGCTAAAGGAGGTTCTAAAGGAAGCGTCAGTGGTTCCTAGGCTAAAGGAGGTTCTAAAGGAAGCATCAGTGGTTGCTAGGCTAAAGGAGGTTCTAAAGGAAGCGTCAGTGGTTCCTAGGCTAAAGGAGGTTCTAAAGGAAGCATCAGTGGTTGCTAGGCTAAAGGAGGTTCTAAAGGAAGCGTCAGTGGTTCCTAGGCTAAAGGAGGTTCTAAAGGAAGCATCAGTGGTTCCTAGGCTAAAGGAGGTTCTAAAGGAAGCATCAGTGGTTCCTAGGCTAAAGGAGGTTCTAAAGGAAGCATCAGTGGTTCCTAGGCTAAAGGAGGTTCTAAAGGAAGCATCAGTGGTTCCTAGGCTAAAGGAGGTTCTAAAGGAAGCAACGAGCCTCCTTTCCTTTGCTTATTGAGAATTCAGACAGTCCTCATCATGGCCGCCACAGAAAAGACTTCCGGGTTGAAGGAGAAGTGGATAGGTAAGGAGTTAAGAGGGACAATTCGGACAAATTTATTGTTATGACACACTTCTGGGATCCGATGCCACCAATCAGAGTTCAACGCCCGCCCCGAGTTCTCTGATTGGTAGACAACTATGTCCATCACATTTGGGTTTCGCACAATTTGAGCGAGCACACAGTAGAACTTGAGCACGGGCGTGGAGAGATTTGAGCAAGCGAGAGATGGGTAGAGTTCTACCATAAAATGTTCATCCTGAATAAGAAAATGAAAATGCAGTTTGGATGATGCATTAATACTTTTAATTATGAGTGAAACGATGCAGCCAGAACCTTGAAATGAAAAAGCATTTTTGGCCAATGCATTTTGATTTTCAAATTTGACAATTCAAAATGAATTTTGGTCACTATTTGCTGGAGTGTCTTTTGAAAATTAAATCTTAATCCAAATTTTCTTTTTCATTTTGATTAAGTCACAGAAAAAGCAGCATTGTCAAAGAAAATTAAAATGCAGTTTGGATGATTGATTATTCCATTTAGATTTATTCAAAAAATGCAGTTTGATCTGAAAATGAAAAAGCATTTCTGTTAAAGCTGAGGCTGTAGCCCCCGGGCTATGGAACCACTCTCCCCTGTCCCTCCGCACACTCGGTTCCACAAGACGTTTTTATTCAAGAAAGCTAAATACTTTTCTCACTTTTACTGTATTTTATGAAATTTGTTTACTGCACCCACTTTATGTACAGCACTTTGATTTTTATCTGTCAAAAGCACTTTTTAAATAAATGTAATTAATTACTCCTGCTGCTTAGTGTGATACTGGTTAATGCTCCTACTGGTTAATGCTCCTACTGGCTAATGATCCTACTGGTTAAAGCTCCTACTTGTTAATGCTCATACTGGCTAATGATCCTACTGGTTAATGCTCCTACTTGTTAATGCTCATACTGGCTAATGATCCTACTGGTTAATGCTCCTACTTGTTAATGCTCATACTGGCTAATGATCCTACTGGTTAATGCTCCTACTTGTTAATGCTCATACTGGCTAATGATCATATAGTGGAACTAGTTAATGCTCCTACAAGTTAATGCTCCTACTGGTTAATGCTCCTACAGTGGAGCTGGTTAATGCTCCTACTGGTTAATGCTCCTACTTGTTAATGCTCCCACAGTGGAGCTGGTTAATGCACCTACTGGTTAATGCTCCTACTTGTTAATGCTCATACTGGCTAATGATCCTATAGTGGAACTAGTTAATGCTCCTACCAGTTAATGCTCCTACTGGTTAATGCTCCTACTGGTTAATGCTCCTACAGTGGAGCTGGTTAATGCTCCTACTGGTTAATGCTCCCACAGTGGAGCTGGTTAATGCACCTACTGGTTAATGCTCCTACTTGTTAATGCTCCCACAGTGGAGCTGGCTAATGCTCCTACTGGTTAATGCTCCTACTTGTTAATGCTCATACTGGCTAATGATCCTATAGTGGAACTAGTTAATGCTCCTACCAGTTAATGCTCCTACTGGTTAATGCTCCTACTGGTTAATGCTCCTACAGTGGAGCTGGTTAATGCTCCTACTGGTTAATGCTCCCACAGTGGAGCTGGTTAATGCACCTACTGGTTAATGCTCCTACTTGTTAATGCTCCCACAGTGGAGCTGGCTAATGCTCCTACTGGTTAATGCTCCTACTAGTTAATGCTCCTACTGGTTAATGCTCCCACAGTGGAGCTGGTTAATGCTCCTACTGGTTAATGCTCCTATAGTGGAACTAGTTAATGCTCCTACTGGTTAATGCTCCCACAGTGGAGCTGGCTAATGCACCTACTGGTTAATGCTCCTACTGGTTAATGCTCCTACAGTGGAGCTGGTTAATGCTCCTACTGGTTAAGGCTCCTACTGGCTAATGCTCCTACTGGTTAATGCTCCTACAGTGGAGCTGGTTAATGCTTCCACAGTGGAGCTGGTTAATGCTCCTACTGGTTAATGCTCCTACAGTGGAGCTGGTTAATGCTCCTACAGTGGAGCTGGTTAATGCTCCCACAGTGGAGCTGGTTAATGCTCCCACAGTGGAGCTGGTTAATGCACCTACTGGTTAATGCTCCTACTTGTTAATGCTCATGCTGGCTAATGATCCTATAGTGGAACTAGTTAATGCTCCTACCAGTTAATGCTCCTACTGGTTAATGCTCCTACTGGTTAATGCTCCTACAGTGGAGCTGGTTAATGCACCTACTGGTTAATGCTCCTACTTGTTAATGCTCCTACTGGTTAATGCTCCTACAGTGGAGCTGGTTAATGCTCCTACTGGTTAATGCTCCCACAGTGGAGCTGGTTAATGCACCTACTGGTTAATGCTCCCACAGAGTCATGGAGGAGATGAGGGGCGTCCATGATGGATTCCAGCTCTCAGCCACCTCCTGGATGGTCTGCAGCGGGTCTCCAGGACAGAACTTACCTCCTAACCAGTCTGTTCAGTCTGACCTGGTCCCTGACTGGAGCAGCAGACCACTGCATTGGAGATGGACTGCTACCACAGTGTCATATAATGTCATAAACAGAGTCCTGCAGACTCTGAAGGACCTCCGCCTCCCCAGCAGGTAGAGGTCTCTGACCTTTCTTATACCGGGCGTCTGTGTTGGTGGCCCAGGTGAGTTTATTGTTCAGTTGAACACACAGGTATTTGTAGGAGTCCACTGTCTTTTTTGTCCAAGTCCTGGATGTTCATCGGAGTGTGTTGGTGCCTTCCTGCATAAGTCTATCATCATCTCCTTTGTCTTACTGGCAATGATCAGGAGATTGTTCTGACCACACCAGTCCTCCCCCCCAGTTTTAGGATTGGTGAAGCATGGAGCTGCCACACGGAGAGAGACACTCCTGGTTTCCTCATCAGCAATGAGACCAACAAGCAATCATCACAACAGGCCTTTTAACATTGGAATTTGTTTCAAAAGAAAATTCTTTATTTCAACCATTTTGATAATGTTAACATTGAAATAACCAGTCTTACATGTTCAACAGTGGAACTACAATCCCCAAGAAACTGGGTTCAACCTTTAAATGACGAGGGAACATCAGTGATGGAGGTGAGAAACTTCAGTAGCGTGTTTGATAGCTTAGATCAGTCTTTCTCAAAGTGTAGTACGCGAACCACTAGTGGTACTTGGGGCTCCCTCTAGTGGTACGCCAAAGGATCACTGAAATAAATATAAAAGCGCTGACATCAACAGTTATTCATGGTAGCAGGCAGGAATTGATGGCAAGAGGTGGAGGTTTTTAACCCTTTGGGCCCTAAAGCTCCTTTTGACTGTTTTCACTGCTGTTGCTTTTACCTTCATATTTCACTATAGAAAGGATTTTTCTTGAATATTTGGTCCCGGCGCCTGAACTAATCAGTAGCGGGGTCCCAGGCTGTGCCAGTCGGCTGATGGTGGGCACAGGGGGGCATCTCCGCCTATACAGCTCCGGACAACGTTTCAGAACATGAATTTCCAAGAGTTCCTCCCCTGTACCATGAATAACGACATATACAATCGAGTTCTTATAAAAAATAAAGTTTTTATGTGAAAACAGTTATTCAGCGGTGCTTTCTGTGGACTGACCCCGACAAAGGGACCTCATTTCTGGGTTCACGTCACGGCAACTCACGGTAGAGCGTTTATACCCTAACTTAGTGTGTACTGCAGCTGAAAACACAGGATTCGTAACGCCGCCGTCACGCTGCTGTCACGCTGCTGCCGTAACGCTGCCGTAACGCCGCCGTCACGCTGCTGCAGTAACGCTGCTGCCGTAACGCTGCTGCCGTAACGCTGCCGTGACGCCGCCGTCACGCTGCTGCAGTAACGCTGCCGTAACGCTGCTGTCATGCCACCGTCACGCTGCTGCCGTCACGCTGCCGTAACGCCGCTGTCACGCTGCTGCCGTCACACCGCTGTCACGCTGCCGTCACGCTGCTGTCACGCTGCTGTCACGCTGCTGCCGTAACGCTGCCGTAACGCCGCCGTCACGCTGCTGCCGTCACGCTGCTGCCATCACGCTGCCGTCACGCTGCTGTCACGCTGCTGCCATAACGCTGCCGTAACGCCGCCGTCACGCTGCTGCCGTCACGCTGCCGTCACGCTGCTGTCACGCTGCTGCCGTCACGCTGCCGTAACGCTGCCGTCACGCTGCCGTCACGCTGCTGTCACGCTGCTGCCGTAACGCTGCAGTAACGCTGCCGTCACGCCACCGTCACGCTGCCGTCACGCTGCTGCCGTAACGCTGCCGTAACGCCGCCGTCACGCTGCTGCCGTCACGCTGCCGTCACGCTGCCGTCACGCTGCTGTCACGCTGCTGCCGTAACGCTGCCGTAACGCTGCCGTCACGCTGCTGTCACGCTGCTGCCGTAACGCTGCAGTAACGCTGCCGTCACGCCACCGTCACGCTGCCGTCACGCTGCTGCCGTCACGCTGCCGTAACGCTGCCGTCACGCCACTGTCACGCTGCTGCCGTCACGCTGCTGTAACGCTGCCGTCACGCTGCCGTCACGCTGCTGCCGTAACGCTGCCGTAACGCTGCCGTCACGCTGCTGTCACGCTGCTGCCGTAACGCTGCCGTCACGCTGCTGTCACGCTGCTGTCACGCTGCTGCCGTAACGCTGCTGTCACGCTGCTGCCGTAACGCTGCCGTAACGCTGCCGTAACGCTGCCGTCACGCCACCGTCACGCTGCTGCCGTCACGCCGCCGTAATGCTACCGTTACGCTGCTGTCAAGCTGCTGCCGTAACGTTGCAATAACGCTGCCGTGACGCTGCTGTCATAACGCTGCCGTAACGCTGCCGTCACGCTGCTGTCACGCTGCTGTCACGCTGCTGTCACGCTGCTGTCACGCTGCTGCCGTAACGCTGCCGTCACGCTGCCGTAACGCTGCCGTCACGCCGCTATCACGCCGCCGTCATGCTGCTGCCATCACGCTGCCGTAACGCTGCCGTGATGCCGCCGTAACGCCGCCGTCACGCTGCTGCAGTAACGCTGCTGCCGTAACGCTGCCGTGACGCCGCCGTCACGCTGCTGCAGTAACGCTGCCGTAACGCTGCTGTCACGCCACCGTCACGCCACCGTCACGCCACCGTCACGCTGCTGCCATCACTCTGCTGTCAAAACGCTTCCGTAACGCTGCTGTCACGCTGCTGCCGTAACGCTGCCGTAACGCTGCCGTCACGCTGCTGTCACGCTGCTGCCGTAACGCTGCCGTCACGCTGCTGTCACGCTGCTGCCGTAACGCTGCCGTAACGCCGCCGTCACGCTGCTGTCACGCCACCGTCACGCCACCGTCACGCTGCTGCCATCACGCTGCTGCCGTCACGCTGCTGTCAAAACGCTGCCGTAACGCTGCTGTCACGCTGCTGCCGTAACGCTGCCGTCACGCTGCTGTCACGCTGCTGTCATGCTGCTGCCGTAACGCCGCCGTCACGCTGCTGTCACGCTGCTGCTGTAACGCTGCCGTAATGCCGCCGTCACGCCGCCGTCACGCTGCTGTCACGCCACCGTCACGCCACCGTCACGCTGCTGCCATCACGCTGCTGTCAAAACGCTGCCGTAACGCTGCTGTCACGCTGCTGCCGTAACGCTGCTGCCGTAACGCTGCCGTGACGCCGCCGTCACGCTGCTGCAGTAACGCTGCCGTAACGCTGCTGTCACGCCACCGTCACGCCACCGTCACGCCACCGTCACGCTGCTGCCATCACGCTGCTGCCATCACTCTGCTGTCAAAACGCTTCCGTAACGCTGCTGTCACGCTGCTGCCGTAACGCTGCCGTAACGCTGCCGTCACGCTGCTGTCACGCTGCTGCCGTAACGCTGCCGTCACGCTGCTGTCACGCTGCTGCCGTAACGCTGCCGTAACGCCGCCGTCACGCTGCTGTCACGCCACCGTCACGCCACCGTCACGCTGCTGCCATCACGCTGCTGCCATCACGCTGCTGCCGTCACGCTGCTGTCAAAACGCTGCCGTAACGCTGCTGTCACGCTGCTGCCGTAACGCTGCCGTCACGCTGCTGTCACGCTGCTGCCGTAACGCCGCCGTCACGCTGCTGTCACGCTGCTGCTGTAACGCTGCCGTAATGCCGCCGTCACGCTGCTGTCACGCCACCGTCACGCCACCGTCACGCTGCTGCCATCACGCTGCTGCTGTCACGCTGCTGTCAAAACGCTGCCGTAACGCTGCTGTCACGCTGCTGCCGTAACGCTGCCGTCACGCTGCTGTCACGCTGCTGTCACGCTGCTGCCGTAACGCCGCCGTCACGCTGCTGAAGTAACGCTGCCGTAACGCTGCTGTCATGCCACCGTCACGCTGCTGCCGTCACGCTGCCGTAACGCCGCCGTCACGCTGCTGCCGTCACGCCGCTGTCACGCTGCCGTCACGCTGCTGTCACGCTGCTGTCACGCTGCTGTCACGCTGCTGCCGTAACGCTGCCGTAACGCCGCCGTCACGCTGCTGCCGTCACGCTGCTGCCGTCACGCTGCCGTCACGCTGCTGTCACGCTGCTGCCGTAACGCTGCCGTAACGCCGCCGTCACGCTGCTGCCGTCACGCTGCCGTAACGCTGCCGTCACGCTGCCGTCACGCTGCTGTCACGCTGCTGCCGTCACGCTGCCGTCACGCTGCCGTCACGCTGCTGTCACGCTGCTGCCGTAACGCTGCCGTAACGCTGCCGTCACGCTGCTGTCACGCTGCTGCCGTAACGCTGCAGTAACGCTGCCGTCACGCCACCGTCACGCTGCCGTCACGCTGCTGCCGTCACGCTGCCGTAACGCTGCCGTCACGCCACTGTCACGCTGCTGCCGTCACGCTGCCGTAACGCTGCCGTCACGCTGCCGTCACGCTGCTGTCACGCTGCTGCCGTCACGCTGCCGTCACGCTGCCGTCACGCTGCTGTCACGCTGCTGCCGTAACGCTGCCGTAACGCTGCCGTCACGCTGCTGTCACGCTGCTGCCGTAACGCTGCCGTAACGCTGCCGTCACGCTGCTGTCACGCTGCTGCCGTAACGCTGCCGTCACGCTGCTGTCACGCTGCTGCCGTAACGCTGCTGTCACGCTGCTGCCGTAACGCTGCCGTAACGCTGCCGTCACGCCACCGTCACGCTGCTGCCGTCACGCCGCCGTAACGCTACCGTTACGCTGCTGTCAAGCTGCTGCCATCACGCTGCTGCCGTCACGCTGCTGTCAAAACGCTGCCGTAACGCTGCTGTCACGCTGCTGCCGTAACGCTGCCGTCACGCTGCTGTCACGCTGCTGTCACGCTGCTGCCGTAACGCCGCCGTCACGCTGCTGTCATGCTGCTGCTGTAACGCTGCCGTAACGCCGCCGTCACGCTGCTGTCACGCCACCGTCACGCCACCGTCACGCTGCTGCCATCACGCTGCTGCTGTCACGCTGCTGTCAAAACGCTGCCGTAACGCTGCCGTCACACTGCTGTCACGCTGCTGTCACGCTGCTGCCGTAACGCCGCCGTCACGCTGCTGCAGTAACGCTGCCGTAACGCTGCTGTCATGCCACCGTCACGCTGCTGCCGTCACGCTGCCGTAACGCCGCCGTCACACTGCTGTCACGCTGCTGTCACGCTGCTGCCGTAACGCCGCCGTCACGCTGCTGCAGTAACGCTGCCGTAACGCTGCTGTCATGCCACCGTCACGCTGCTGCCGTCACGCTGCTGTCACGCTGCCGTAACGCTGCCGTCACGCTGCTGTCACGCTGCTGTCACGCTGCTGTCATAACGCTGCCGTAACGCCACCGTCACGCCACCGTCACACTGCTGCCGTAACGCTGCCGTAACGCCACCGTCACGCTGCCGTAACGCCGCCGTCACGCCGCCGTCATGCCGCCGTCACGCTGCCGTAACGCCGCCGTCACGCTGCTGCCGTAACGCTGCAGTAATGCTGCCGTGACGCTGCTGTCACGCTGCTGTCATAACGCTGCCGTAACGCCGCCGTCACGCTGCCGTCACGCTGCTGTCATAACGCTGCCGTAACGCTGCTGTCACGCTGCTGCCGTAACGCTGCCGTAACGCCGCCGTCACGCTGCTGCCGTAACGCTGCCGTAACGCCGCCGTCACGCTGCTGTCACGCTGCTGCCGTAACGCTGCTGCCGTAACGCTGCCGTGACGCCGCCGTCACGCTGCTGCAGTAACGCTGCCGTAACGCTGCTGTCACGCCACCGTCACGCCACCGTCACGCCACCGTCACGCCACCGTCACGCTGCTGCCATCACGCTGCTGCCATCACTCTGCTGTCAAAACGCTTCCGTAACGCTGCTGTCACGCTGCTGCCGTAACGCTGCCGTAACGCTGCCGTCACGCTGCTGTCACGCTGCTGCCGTAACGCTGCCGTAACGCTGCCGTCACGCTGCCGTCACGCTGCTGTCACGCTGCTGCCGTAACGCTGCCGTAACGCTGCTGTCACGCTGCTGCCGTAACGCTGCCGTAACGCTGCCGTCACGCTGCTGTCACGCTGCTGTCACGCTGCTGCCGTAACGCTGTCGTGACGCTGCCGTCACGCTGCTGCCGTCACGCTGCTGCCGTCATGCTGCTGCCGTCACGCTGCTGCCGTCACGCTGCTGCCGTCACGCTGCTGCCGTCACGCTGCTGTCACGCTGCCGTCACGCTGCCGTCACGCTGCTGCCGTAACGCTGCAGTAACGCTGCCGTGACGGAAGCGGGGGCCATGTGACATGAGAAGGGAGGGGGGATCCCAGATCTATAGTAGAATGATGGAGAGACATTCGCTAGAATCCATTGATCATCTTTTTTATCATAGTTTTATTCTTAATCTGTGTGTGTGTGTGTGTGTGTGTGTGTGTGTGTGTGTGTGTGTGTGTGTGTGTGTGTGTGTGTGTGTGTGTGTGTGTGTGTGTGTGTGTGTGTGTGTGTGTGTGTGTGTGTGTGTGTGTGTGTGTGTGTGTGTGTGTCTGTGTGAAGTTCAGGCAGCCTGTTTGGATTTTTTTTAATCAAGTACTTTACATTCTTTACTTAACATTTAAGTACAGTGCAGTTTTATTGAATCTTTAAGAACAGTTTTTTGTTTGTTTGTTTTTCATTTATTTAAGTACAATGTTTATTTAACTTACTAGGCTATATACTACTGTATAGTGTTGGTCAGTATGGTGGTACTTAGAGAGCCAAGTACTTTCTGGGTAGTACTTGGTGTAAACAGTTTGAGAACCACTGGTTTAGATCATTCAACAACTGCCAGCATGGTGGATTACACACACACACACACACACACACACACACACACACACACACACACACACACACACACACACACACACACACACACACACACACACACTGGGCACTACGACCCAGCAGTTAGAGAGATACAGAGTGAGAGAGAGAGAGAGAGAGAGAGAGAGAGAGAGAGAGAGAGAGAGAGAGAGAGAGAGAGAGAGAGAGAGAGAGAGAGAGAGAGAGAGAGAGAGAGAGAGAGAGAGATACAGGAGAGAGAGAGAGAGAGAGAGAGAGAGAGAGAGAGAGAGAGAGAGAGAGAGAGAGAGAGAGAGAGAGAGAGAGAGAGAGAGAGAGAGAGAGAGAGAGAGAGAGAGAGAGAGAGAGAGTGTATAAACGCCAGACTGTCTTTTCTCGCATTCAGCTGCAGGAGGCCTGAGGAGCAGCTCAGGAGAACATCTGTCCTACATGCAGCTTCATCTATGAAGACTTCCCAGATGTTGGCGCATCAGGATCAGCAGCTCAACAGTAACGCACAGTTCAACAGTAACGCAGCAGCTGGTTTTGTGCGAAACATCACTCCGGAAGTTTTTCTTTTATGGCTAAAAGACGGGAAAAGTGTGAAAGGATCGATTCTTCATTTGTTGGTCATCTGATAAACTAGAGGAGGATGAGAGCAACCGTGAGAGGCTGTTGGAGTGATGGTGCCATTTCCCCGGACAGGGTGTAGCGGACAGTGAGGCTTGCAACATGGGAATGGAACGAGATGAGAGGGTGAAGTGAAATATGAGTGAACGCCATGGAGCCGTGGGGTGAAATGCAGCCGGCTCCTCCAGCGAACAGCACCAATGACAGTCTGCGGGTGGATGCGGGCGCGGAGAGCCTGGCGGTCCAGCTCAGCCTGGCTGCGGTCCTCTCCCTTATCACTCTCGCCACCACTTTGTCCAACGCCTTTGTTATCGCCACAATCTCTCAGTCTCACAAGCTGCAGACTCCTGCCAACTTCCTGATCGCTTCTCTGGCCGTCACCGACCTGCTGGTGTCCATCCTGGTGATGCCCGTCTGCGTCCTGTACACGGTCATCCACAGCTGGACGCTGGGGCAGATCGTGTGCGACATCTGGCTCTCCTCTGACATAACGTGCTGCACGGCGTCCATCCTCCACCTGTGCGTCATCGCTTTGGATCGGTACTGGGCCATCACGGACGCGGTGGAGTATTCCAAAAAGCGCACGCCGGGACGCGCAGCCGGCATGGTGTTCACCGCCTGGGTCATCGCCATCTCCATCTCGCTGCCGCCGCTCTTCTGGAGGCAGGTGAAGGCGGAGGAGCTGACCAGCTGCAGCGTCAACACGGACCACATCTTCTACACCATCTACTCCACCTTCGGGGCTTTTTACATCCCCACCTTGCTGCTCATTGTCCTGTACGGACGGATATACGTGGAGGCTCGAAAACGGATCCTGAAACAGTCTCCCAGGAAGGTGGGTAAGAGGCTGACCTCGGCACGCCTGCTCACCAACTCCCCGGGGTCCGTGGCGTCCAGCGACACCGCCTCCTCCACCAGCGACGGCCAGGTGAAGGTGATGGTGTCGGACGCACTCCTGGACAAGAAGCGCGTGTCCGCGGCCAGAGAGAGAAAAGCCACCAAGACTCTGGGCATCATCCTGGGCGCTTACATTGTGTGCTGGCTGCCCTTCTTCATCTACACCTTAGTGGTGGCGACATGCGACACGTGTTTCAATCCAGAGTTATTTGACTTTTTCACCTGGTTGGGATACTTAAATTCCCTCATCAACCCCATCATTTACACAATGTCCAACGAGGACTTCAAGAAAGCCTTCCACAAGCTGCTGCGCTTCAGGTGCTGCAGGTCCTGAGCCAAGAAGGTTTCATGTCTGCAGAATGAAGACATGAACTCTGACTGCTGGGGTGACATGGACGCTTACTGCACATCTGGAGGTGTTCAAAACGTCCAGCCAAATGAAACTGTTAAATGGCTTCATGAGGAGGAGCAGACACACACTCAGTCATTTCTTTTATTCTGTAAAATAGTGAATTGATCATGTGCACTTGAGTGACTGGACATGTTAATGTGGGCTGAGCGAAGACTCTCTGGTCTGTTCTTGGATTTCATGAGCAAAGTTCTCCATCCACTTCTGCTGAATGACCCCACGACCCTCCTAGTATTCGGCTCTGTTAAAAATATGGTCGGCTTCTTTTTAAAAAGTCAGGAATCATTTATAAATGAATTCTATGTATTGAGGAGTCTCGGTACATGTTGATGCTGCTGCTCTTTGGAAGCCGTCAGGGATGTGGAGACAAACAACTCATCACAGTCAAAGAAACTGCCCGTGCTATTTTCTCATGATAAGTTCAATTTTGCTGAACAAACATTTGCCTGTTTTACTGCGTTTGCCGGGACATGAACTCTGAGGTTCTCAGAATGTGTCACATGGTTCTGACCCAACATGGCTGCAGCAGTAAAGACAATGCAGACTGTGGACGAACATCTTAACAGTGAAGCTGCTCATGTCAGAGATTCGGTGTAATAAATTGTTCCATGATCAAGAGTCTGAATGTAGTTTTCTGCTGAAAGTGTCTCAACTGTGCCGATAAGTCAAACACGCACAAATAATGTGGGTGATGAAGATGAAGATGAAGATGAAGATTACTTTAAATCCAATGAATGATCAGAGTGACAGGAGAACATCGAGGTATATGTAACATTGAAACCAGCGCCCTCGCACAGGGACCTGAGGAGACCCAAAACAAACACTGCAAATGAATTCAACAGAAGTGGTCCTGCTCTCCTGCTGCTGCTCTCCTGCTGCTGCTCTCCTGCTGCTGCTCACCTGCTGCTGCTCACCTGCTGCTGCTCACCTGCTGCTGCTGCTCACCTGCTGCTGCAGCTGCTCACCTGCTGCTGCTCACCTGCTGCTGCTCACCTGCTGCTGCTCTCCTGCTGCTGCTGCTCACCTGCTGCTGCAGCTGCTCACCTGCTGCTGCTGCTCACCTGCTGCTGCTCACCTGCTGCTGCTCACCTGCTGCTGCAGCTGCTCACCTGCTGCTGCTGCTCACCTGCTGCTGCTCACCTGCTGCTGCTCACCTGCTGCTGCTGCTCACCTGCTGCTGCTCTCCTGCTGCTGCTCACCTGCTGCTGCTCACCTGCTGCTGCTCACCTGCTGCTGCTCACCTGCTGCTGCTGCTCACCTGCATCCCCTGCTGCTCACCTGCTGCTGCTGCTGTTGCTCACCTGCATCGCCTGCATCACCTGCTGCTGCTGCTGCTGCTGCTGCTGCTGCTGCTGCTCACCTGCTGCTGCTGCATCACCTGCTGCTGCTGCTGCTCACCTGCATCACCCGCTGCTCACCTGCTGCTGCTGCATCACCTGCTGCTGCTGCTGCTGCTGCTCACCTGCATCACCCGCTGCTCACCTGCTGCTGCTGCTGCTGCTGCTGCTGCTCACCTGCTGCTGCTGCATCACCTGCTGCTGCTGCTGCTGCTGCTGCTCACCTGCATCACCTGCTGCTCACCTGCATCACCTGAAAATCCAAGATATTTCTACACAAAAAACATTTAAATTAAAACGTCTGAACCTGTCGAATTGTTTGTGTCTAAAATTCTATCCTTTGATAAAAAATTACAAACATCTTATCAAATACAATCTGATATTTTGAAATTATGTATTTCTTTAACTTTAAGTTCCTCATATATTCAGATAATATACATACATCGATGAGATTCTAAAGTTGGTGTTGATTTTTACTCGTGTTTAAAATCCAAGTGTGTTTTGTTTGCACTGATTTTAACTGTTACACCAATAGATGTCCAATAGTTTTTGTTTTCTAATGTTTGTCCTCATCATTTTAACCTCTTTTATTAGAGAAGTATTCATATCGGCCGACATCAAGATTTCTCCTTATTTCTTCCAAAATCTTAAATGAGAAAACGGAGCAGTGGCCATAAAACTGGTGTGAGTGTCGGCATGAATCTTTTTAAACATTTATTTATTTATTTAATATGGTTCCTTTCACTTTGTGGACAATCAAAAGACAAAAACCTGAAACCCAAATACAAAATCTGATTTCTAAATCAACACATCTGTTAAATCCATCTGTTTAAAAAGCTTCGGCTCTATTATTGTATTTATTTCTTTTCTATTACCTGATGCGCTCACCACTTCTCCAGTTGAGCTTTTATAGATCCGACACTTTACATTCTGTTTTCTTTGTATTTAATGAGTCAATATAGTGACTATAATCTAATTTCATGCTTTCTTCCTGGTCTGTTTGTTCTGTGATCAGTGATCTGTTTCTCCCACACACACCAGTCTGTGGTGGAACAGAGACCTTCTCCTCATGAAACACTAAACACTGTTACACAGAACCGAGCAGAGAGCAGTTCTATGGGTTCATCTTGTCCTTCTAAAGACATTTGTTACAGATTATTTTTGTAACCACAGGTAAAGGCAGGAAAAGCTTTTTACCTTGATGACATGTTTCGTCTGCAGCCTTCCTCAGAGCGTCATCTGACACACACACACACACACACACACACACACACACACACACACACACACACACACACACACACACACACACACACACACACACACACACACACACACACACACACACACACACAGACCGTCCTCCCAGGTGGTCTATGTGGTTGATGGTCTCCAGCGTCTTCTCCTCCGATGTTCTGACCCATCCCTCCTTCCAGTCCATTGCAGCGGTCGGTGGTGCTGATTTTGCCTTTTCTTGTTCTGCTGTGTCTTTATTTGATCTTGTGAGTCGTCCTGCTGTTTCTTTTTCACTTCCTGTTTGATGTTCTTTCTTTCTTCTATTAAAGGATCTGCCCGTTTCACCCACGAATGTTCTGTTAAGTGATTCACATGGATTTATTACTTTAGATTTGTTCTCCGGATCTATTTTGTCTTTAGGGTGTCTGAGCAGCTGTCGGAGTTGTGTGGTTCCACCGCTGTGCTGATGTGTTTTTCTATTCTCCGTTGTCTGGGTTCTGGGTTCTGGGTTCTGGGTTCTGGGTTCTGGGTTCTGGGTTCTGGGTTCTGGGTTCTGGGTTCTGTTCTCCCTCCGATGTTTTGGATGCTGATCTTGTTTTTGCTCTTCTCTGGTTTTTCTGTGTTTTGTTTTCCTTTCTTTTTTTTTTCTTTTCTTTATTCTCAACTTGTTGTTTTCCTTTGTTTGTGGCCCAGTTTGGATTTTGACACTGTGAGAGTTCTTTCTTCATGTCTTTGTCCTCTTGTTTGTCTCTGTCATCTGTCATGACAGGATGTGTGTAGCAGTGTGAAAGCCCCACACAGACATGTCCACTAACATCCCCCACACAGACATGTCCACTAACATCCCCCACACAGACATGTCCACTAACAACCCCCACACAGACGTGTCCACTAACATCCTCCACACAGACACGTCCACTAACATCCCCCACAAAGACATGTCCACTAACAACCCCCACACAGACACGTCCACTAACATCCCCCACTAACATCCCCCACAAAGACATGTCCACTAACAACCCCCACACAGACATGTCCACTAACATCCCCCACACAGACGTGTCCACTAACATCCCCCACACAGACATGTCCACTAACAACCCCCACTAACATCCCCCACTAACATCCCCCACACAGACATGTCCACTAACATCCTCCACACAGACACGTCCACTAACATCCCCCACACAGACATGTCCACTAACAACCCCCACACAGACATGTCCACTAACATCCTCCACACAGACATGTCCACTAACATCCCCCACACAGACATGTCCACTAACAACCCCCACACAGACACGTCCACTAACATCCCCCACTAACATCCCCCACACAGACATGTTCACTAACAACCCCCACACAGACATGTCCACTAACAACCTCCACACAGACATGTCCACTAACAACCCCCACACAGATATGTCCACTAACAACCCCCACACAGACATGTCCACTAACATCCTCCACACAGACACGTCCACTAACATCCCCCACACAGACATGTCCACTAACAACCCCCACACAGACACGTCCACTAACATCCTCCACACAGACACGTCCACTAACATCCACCACACAGACATGTCCACTAACAACCCCCACACAGACATGTCCACTAACATCCCCCACTAACATCCCCCACTAACAACCCCCACACAGACATGTCCACTAACAACCCCCACACAGACATGTCCACTAACATCCCCCACACAGACATGTCCGCTAACATCCCCCACACAGACACGTCCACTAACATCCCCCACACAGACATGTCCACTAACAACTCCCACACAGACATGTCCACTAACATCCCCCGCTAACATCCCCCACACAGACATGTCCACTAACAACCCCCACACAGACACGTCCACTAACATCCTCCACACAGACACGTCCACTAACATCCCCCACATTGACATGTCCACTAACGACCCCCACACAGACATGTCCACTAACATCCCCCATACAGACATGTCCACTAACATCGTCCACACAGACACGTCCACTAACATCCCCCACACAGACATGTCCACAAACATCCCCCACACAGACACGTCCACTAACATCCCCCACACAGACATGTCCACTAACATCCCCCACACAGACATGTCCACTAACAACCCCCACACAGACACGTCCACTAACATCCCCCACTAACATCCCCCACACAGACACGTCCACTAACATCCCCCACACAGACATATCCACTAACAACCCCCACACAGACACGTCCACTAACATCCTCCACACAGACACGTCCACTAACATCCTCCACACAGACGTGTCCACTAACATCCCCCACACAGACACGTCCACTAACATCCCCCACACAGACATGTCCACTAACATCCTCCACACAGACACGTCCACTAACATCCCCCACACAGACATGTCCACTAACATCCCCCACACAGACATGTCCACTAACATCCTCCACACAGACACGTCCACTAACATCCTCCACACAGACGTGTCCACTAACATCCCCCACACAGACACGTCCACTAACATCCCCCACACAGACATGTCCACTAACATCCCCCACACAGACACGTCCACTAACATCCTCCACTAACATCCCCCACACAGACATGTCCACTAACATCCCCCACACAGACATGTCCACTAACAGCCTCCACACAGACATGTCGACTAACAACCCCCACACAGACAGGTCCACTAACATCCCCCACTAACATCCCCCACACAGACATGTCCACTAACATCCTCCACACAGACACGTCCACTAACATCCCCCACACAGACATGTCCACTAACAACCCCCACACAGACATGTCCACTAACATCCCCCACACAGACGTGTCCACTAACATCCCCCACACAGACACGTCCACTAACATCCCCCACACAGACATTTCCACTAACATCCCCCATACAGACATGTCCACTAACATCGTCCACACAGACACGTCCACTAACATCCCCCACACAGACATGTCCACTAACAACCCCCACACAGACATGTCCACTAACAACCCCCACACAGACATGTCCACTAACATCCTCCACACAGACGTGTCCACTAACATCCCCCACACAGACACGTCCACAAACATCCCCCACACAGACACGTCCACTAAGATCCCCCACACAGACACGTCCACTAACATCCTCCACACAGACACGTCCACTAACATCCTCCACACAGACGTGTCCACTAACATCCCCCACACAGACACGTCCACTAACATCCCCCACACAGACATGTCCACTAACATCCTCCACACAGACATGTCCACTAACATCCCCCACACAGACATGTCCACTAACATCCCCCACACAGACATGTCCACTAACATCCTCCACACAGACACGTCCACTAACATCCTCCACACAGACGTGTCCACTAACATCCCCCACACAGACACGTCCACTAACATCCCCACACAGACATGTCCACTAACATCCACCACACAGACACGTCCACTAACATCCTCCACTAACATCCCCCACACAGACATGTCCACTAACATCCCCCACACAGACATGTCCACTAACAGCCTCCACACAGACATGTCCACTAACAACCCCCACACAGACAGGTCCACTAACATCCTCCACACAGACACGTCCACTAACAACCCCCACACAAACATGTCCACTAACATCCTCCACACAGACACGTCCACTAACATCCCCCACACAGACATGTCCACTAACATCCTCCACACAGACACGTCCACTAACATCCCCCACACAGACATGTCCACTAACAGCCTCCACACAGACATGTCCACTAACATCCCCCACACAGACATGTCCACTAACAACCCCCACACAGACAGGTCCACTAACATCCTCCACACAGACACGTCCACTAACATCCCCCACACAGACATGTCCACTAACAACCCCCACACAGACACGTCCACTAACATCCCCCACTAACATCCCCCACACAGACATGTCCACTAACATCCTCCACACAGACACGTCCACTAACATCCCCCACACAGACATGTCCACTAACAACCCCCACACAGACATGTCCACTAACATCCCCCACACAGACGTGTCCACTAACATCCCCCACACAGACACGTCCACTAACATCCCCCACACAGACATGTCCACTAACAACCCCCACACAGACACGTCCACTAACATCCCCCACTAACATCCCCCACACAGACATGTCCACTAACATCCCCCACACAGACATGTCCACTAACATCCTCCACACAGACATGTCCACTAACATCCCCCACACAGACATGTCCACTAACATCGTCCACACAGACACGTCCACTAACATCCCCCACACAGACATGTCCACAAACATCCCCCACACAGACACGTCCACTAACATCCCCCACACAGACATGTCCACTAACAACCCCCACACAGACACGTCCACTAACATCCCCCACACAGACATGTCCACTAACATCGCCCACACAGACATGTCCACTAACAACCCCCACACAGACATGTCCACTAACAACCCCCACACAGACATGTCCACTAACATCCTCCACACAGACACGTCCACTAACATCCCCCACACAGACACGTCCACTAACATCCTCCACACATCGTGTCCACTAACATCCCCCACACGGACACGTCCACTAACATCCTCCACACAGACATGTCCACTAACATCCTCCACACAGACGTGTCCACTAACATCCCCCACACGGACACGTCCACTAACATCCTCCACACAGACGTGTCCACTAACATTCCCCACACAGACACGTCCACTAACATCCCCCACACAGACACGTCCACTAACATCCTCCACACAGACGTGTCCACTAACATCCCCCACACAGACACGTCCACTAACATCCTCCACACAGACGTGTCCACTAACATCCCCCACACAGACACGTCCACTAACATCCCCCACACAGACATGTCCACTAACATCCCCCACACAGAAATGTCCACTAACAACCCCCACACAGACACGTCCACTAACATCCCCCACTAACATCCCCCACACAGACATGTCCACTAACATCCCCCACACAGACATGTCCACTAACAACCCCCACACAGACACGTCCACTAACATCCCCCACTAACATCCCCCACACAGACATGTTCACTAACAACCCCCACACAGACATATCCACTAACATCGTCCACACAGACACGTCCACTAACATCCCCCACACAGACATGTCCACAAACATCCCCCACACAGACACGTCCACTAACATCCTCCACACAGACATGTCCACTAACAACCCCCACACAGACATGTCCACTAACATCCTCCACACAGACGTGTCCACTAACATCCCCCACACAGACACGTCCACTAACATCCCCCACACAGACACGTCCACTAACATCCTCCACACAGACGTGTCCACTAACATCCCCCACACAGACACGTCCACTAACATCCCCCACACAGACATGTCCACTAACATCCTCCACACAGACACGTCCACTAACATCCCCCACACAGACATGTCCACTAACATCCCCCACACAGACACGTCCACTAACATCCTCCACTAACATCCCCCACACAGACATGTCCACTAACATCCCCCACACAGACATGTCCACTAACAACCTCCACACAGACATGTCCACTAACAACCCCCACACAGATATGTCCACTAACAACCCCCACACAGACACGTCCACTAACATCCTCCACACAGACGTGTCCACTAACATCCCCCACACAGACACGTCCACTAACATCACCCACACAGACATGTCCACTAACATCCCCCACACAGACATGTCCACTAACAACCCCCACACAGACACGTCCACTAACATCCCCCACTAACATCCCCCACACAGACATGTCCACTAACATCCTCCACACAGACGTGTCCACTAACATCCCCCACACAGACACGTCCACTAACATCACCCACACAGACATGTCCACTAACATCCCCCACACAGACATGTCCACTAACAACCCCCACACAGACACGTCCACTAACATCCCCCACTAACATCCCCCACACAGACATGTCCACTAACATCCCCCACACAGACATGTCCACTAACATCCTCCACACAGACATGTCCACTAACAACCCCCACACAGACACGTCCACTAACATCCCCCACTAACATCCCCCACACAGACATGTCAACTAACATCCCCCACACAGACATGTCCACTAACATCCTCCACACAGACAAGTCCACTAACATCCTCCACACCTGCTGGAGATTTTACCAAATAACTCAAACCTTCATCTCTCCCTCCCAACACAGATCCATCCAGAACAACCCTGGCTCAAACAGGAAGATGAGAGAACAGATCATTAATCCTTCGAGGACAATAGAAAGTTCTAAATTCCAGATGATCCTTCATGGCTTCAGATGGTCAGTTGAAGTGGAGAATCAGTTTGACCTTACAGTGGGAATCTCCTGTCCAGACATTTCACGTCCACTCGCTTTCTCTGAAATGTTGCCTTCTTTAGATTTTGCAAAAAGATCATCAAACATAAATGTTTACATCAGGTATTTGTTGATGCACCAAAACAAAGGAGATGACTGTCACATATCAGCTGGTGTGTATTTACTACTGCACCTACTTGCTACAGTAGGCCAGAACTTATTGAATATTCACATTAGTAGGAGCGGCGCTCGGAGCAGGTGAGCGGCTAAAACCTAATCCCTAAACCCAAAAGGTGACTGCCTTCCAGTTTCTCTCTGTTTTAGCTCTTATTAGCTCCTGTCTCGTCATGGCTTCCCCCTCCTCTCCTCCAAATGTCAGATGTTTAGCTCCACCTCCACCTCAGTTGCTGACTCAGGGACCTGTGACCTGGAGCTTTATTGTAGCACTTGAGGCGAGGCTGAGTCAGCTTGAGGAACGTCTCCTCTCTGTCCAGCTTAGGGCTAGCCCTGTAGCTAGTAGCCCCCCGCCAGGTTTAGCTGGAGCGGAGCGTTCTAGCTTAGCAGCGCAGGTAGCTGCTAACGTTAGCCCCCCCCTCAGCGGCCCCCGAGCAGCCGGGGGAACAGGGCGGTTGGGTGACTGCCAGGGGTAAACGTAGCAGCAAGAAGTCTACCCGACCCCCCCGCTACACCCCGCAGGCCTCCGTCAGTGTCTCCAATATGTTTGCCCCACTCAGCAGCACGCTGGTTGAGAAGGACACGCTGGTTATTGGCTCCTCTATAGTGAGACACGTTAACCTAGGACAACCAGCGGCCACAGTTAGCTGCCTGCCTGGGGCCAGAGCAGGCGACATAGAGTCCCAGCTAAAGCTAATGACCAAGAGTAAACGGAGATTTAAAGGGATTATAATCCACTGCGGTGGAAACGACGTTCGCCTGAAGAAGTCTGAGGTCCTCAAAGCTAACGTAGAGTCAGTGTGCACATACGCGCGGACCATTTCAGACGAAGTAGTTTTCTCTGGCCCCCCCCCAAACCTCATCAGGGACCAGATGTTTAGCCTCATCTTTTAACCGCTGGCTGTCAGGGTGGTGTCCCAGTAACTCGGTAGGCTTCATTAATAACTGGAAGTCCTTCTGGGACAAGCCTGGTCTCATCAGGAGGGACGGCATCCATCCCACGTTGGATGGAGCGTACCTCTTATCTAGAAACAGAGTTAAAAGCTTAGCTCCTCCATCCTGACGTAGCAGAGTGGGGACCAGGCAACAGAGTGGCAGTCCTACACGCCTCTCTGAGTTTCCCTCTGGGCAGTCACCAACCATAGCTAACTTAGTTAAACATCCCATAGAGACTGTGTCTATCCCTCGGACCACCACAAGTATAAAACTATCTAAACCTAGGAAAACTACTTCTAATGACTACAAAAACTTCATCCGTATCAAGTGTGAAACTAGACAAAATCAAGACAAACAAATGAGATGTGGTTTCCTAAACATGAGATCTTTATCATCCAAAGCTCTTCTAGTCAATGATCTGATAAGTGAACACAACATTGATCTCTTTGGATGAACAGAAACCTGCTACGTAAAGATGAGTATGTTAGTCTAAATGAAGCCTCCCCTCCAAGTCATACTAACACTCAAATAGCTGGTGGAGGTGGTGGAGGAGGGTGGAGGCAGCCATCTAGAACTCTCACTTACTAATTAATATTAACCCAAAACCCAACTTTAGTTCTTTTGAGAGTCTGAGCATGACCATGCCACACCCGTCAAATAAAATAGTAAATTCTGTAGAATCTGTAATCATTTCTCGTCCTCCTGGACCTTCTTCAACTTTTCTAACTGAATTCTCTGAATTGTTGTCAGATGTAGCCCTGACTAAAGATAAGGTTATCATGGTAGGAGACTTCAATGTTCATGTTGACCTAGAAAATGATAGTTTCAGTGCAGCTTTAAATCTACACTTGACTCTCTAGGTTTCTCTCAGGTAGTAGACGGGCCTACCCAGAAACATCTCCACACCCTAGACCTTATTCTAACTTATGGTTTGAATATCGAGCATCTGACCATCTCTCCTCACTATGATTTCCTGTCAGATCACTTCTTAATAACCTTTGACTTTGTTCTAAATAGTTCTAACCCTCCGGTTAAAGCCGTGTTAACCAGGTCTCTCTCTGATAACATAGTAACTAAATTCAAGGAAAGAATTCCCTCTGCTATAGAATCAGTAGTGGATCTTCCTGACCCGTATACTGTTGCTAGCTCAGACATTGAATACCTAACAAACAGTCTGACAGATATGCTAAAAACAACGCTAGACGACATAGCTCCTCAAAAAATGAAACTGAAAAAACAGGAAAAGTCCTCCCCATGGTTTAACTCATCAACCCGCCAGCTTAAACAACGCTCCCGTAGATTAGAAAGAACTTGGCGTTCAACAAAAACAGACCTAGATTATATAGCCTGGAAGGATAGCTTCAAAACTTATAAGAAAGCTCTGAGTAGAAGTAGAACTAATTACTACTCATCCTTAATAGAGGAAAACAAAAACAAGCCTCGGTTTCTTTTCAGTACTGTAGCCAAACTGACCAAGAACCAAAATAGTGTTGAGCCCACCATTCCTATCAATATATGTAGTGAGGACTTCATGAAGTTCTTTCAAAATAAAATGACAAGGCTTAGGGATAACATCCATCAAACCCTACCGTCCGTTAGCCCCATAACAGAGGAACTGGTTAAACCTAACAGTCATCTGGAATGCTTTCAGCAAATACAACTAGTCCAACTAAACTCCCTTATTTCTTCTGCTAAACCAACTACTAGCCTGTTGGACCCAATTCCTACTAGAATTCTGAAAGAGGCACTGCCACTAATCAATAATTCTATACTGGTAATTATTAACCAGTCTCTACCAATAGGCTATGTGCCCCAATCCTTTAAACTAGCAGTTATTAAACCTCTCATTAAGAAGCCAAACTTAGACACAAGCCTTCTCTCAAACTACAGGCCCATCTCCAACCTTCCTTTCCTGTCAAAGGTTCTGGAGCAAGTAGTGGCTAAACAACTCCAGGATTATCTGCAGGAGAATAATCTGTTAGAGGACCTTCAGTCCAGCTTCAGAATGAACCACAGTACAGAGACTGCTCTGCTAAAAGTTACTAATGACCTTCTAATGGCCTCAGATAGAGCTCTTCTATCTACTTTACTTCTTCTGGACCTTAGTACTGCATTTGATACTGTCCATCATAATATACTTTTAAGGAGATTAGAAGATGCCGTCGGCATTAAAAACTTAGCCTTAAACTGGTTTAAATCATATTTATCTGACCGCTTTCAATTTGTTCATGTAAATAACAAATCTTCAATACATGAAGGGGTCCTGTGTGGAGTACCACAAGGCTCCGTCCTCGGACCCATATTGTTTAATCTCTAGATGTTACCACTCGGAAATATTATTAGGAAACACAACATTAACTTTCATTGTTATGCAGATGATACTCAGCTCTATTTATCAGTTAAAGCCAATCAGGCCGACCAACTTGTTAAACTAGAGTCCTGCCTCAGGGACGTTAAGTCCTGGATGTCTATCAACTTCTTAATGCTCAACACATCCAAGACTGAGGTTCTAATCCTAGGTCCTAAAAAGCTCAGGGATTACTTTTCAGATAGTCTGATTACCTTAGATAATATTACCTTAACCTCTAACAGTGATATTAGGAACCTGGGTGTTATTTCTGATCAGGATCTGTCCTTTATGTCCCATGTTAAACATGTCTCCAGGACAGCCTTCTTCCATCTAAGGAATATTGCAAAAATGAGAAACTTCTTGTCCTTCAAAGATGCAGAACAAATGCTTCCTGCCTTTGTGACTTGAAGATGAGATGATTGTAACTCCCTAATGTCAGGATGTCCAAACTCCTCTGTTAGGATCTTCCAGCTAGAGCAGAACGCTGCTGCAGGTTTACTAACCAGAACTGGAAGAAGAGAGCACATCTCCCCAGTCTTAGCATCCTTACACTGGCTTCACATCAAATCTAGAATAGAATTCAACATCCTTCTGATCACATCTAAAACTCTTCATCACCAGGCTCCGTCCTATATGGAGAAACTTCTAGAAGGGTCTCACCCTCCACGAGCCCTTGGCTCTGAGGATGCAGGACTGTTGGTAATCCCTAAAGTCCTTCAAAGTAAAAGAGGAGGCAGGAGTTTCAGCCATATGGCTCCTTTACTCTGGAATCAACTACCAGCCTCGGTCCGAAGGGCCCACACCATTAGTTTATTTAAGAGGAGACTAAAAAGCTTCCTCTTTGATAGAGCTTCTCATTAGGAATAAAATAGGAGCACTAAGTTGAGCTGCTCTAGGCCTAGACTGCTGAGGGGATTTCCTCTCTCCCGTTAAAGGGAGGAACTCTACATTTGGAGCTTCTGTTTCTTGTCTTTCTTTCTTTCTCTCTGTGTAACAACATTACTGGAGCCACCAGATCCTGACAGGAGGGGAGCAGGATCCAGGGGATCAGACCCAAGACTCCCAGAGTGGAGTTACCACGGTCCTACTACCCGACCCCCCCACAGCACCGGGACCCCCCCACAGCACCGGGACCCCCCCACAGCACCAGGACCCCCCCACAGCACCGGGACCCCCCCCAGAGCACCAGGACCCCCCCCACAGCACCGGGACCCCCCCACAGCACCGGGACCCCCCCAGAGCACCAGGACCCCCCACAGCACCGGGACCCCCCCACAGCACCGGGACCCCCCCACAGCACCGGGACCCCACCGCAGCACCGGGACCCCCCCAGAGCACCAGGACCCCCCCACAGCACCGGGACCCCCCCACAGCACCAGGACCCCCCCACAGCACCGGGACCCCCCACAGCACCGGGACCCCCCCACAGCACCGAGACCCCACCACAACAGCACGGCCCTTAAACTCCAGACTGAGATTGGTTCATCATCAGACCAACGCTCATCATAGACTTTTCTTTGTATTTGTACTTATCTGGCATGTCTGCCTCTCTCTCTCTCTCTCTTCTATTCCTCTCTCTCTCCCTCTTCTATTCCTCTCTCTCTCTCTCCCTCTTCTATTCCTCTCTCTCTCTCTCTTCTATTCCTCTCCCTCCCCCTCTTCTATTCCTCTCTCTCTCTCTCTTCTATTCCTCTCCCTCCCCCTCTTCTATTCCTCTCTCTCTCTCTCTTCTATTCCTCTCTCTCTCTCTTCTATTCCTCTCTCTCTCTCTCTTCTATTCCTCTCTCTCTCTCTCTTCTATTCCTCTCTCTCTCTCTCTTCTATTCCTCTCTCTCTCTCCCTCTTCTATTCCTCTCTCTCTCTCTCTTCTATTCCTCTCTCTCCCTCTTCTATTCCTCTCTCTCTCTCTCTCTCTTCTATTCCTCTCTCTCTCCCTCTTCTATTCCTCTCTCTCTCTCTCTTCTATTCCTCTCCCTCCCCCTCTTCTATTCCTCTCTCTCTCTCTCTTCTATTCCTCTCCCTCCCCCTCTTCTATTCCTCTCTCTCTCTCTCTTCTATTCCTCTCTCTCTCTCTTCTATTCCTCTCTCTCTCTCTCTTCTATTCCTCTCTCTCTCTCTCTTCTATTCCTCTCTCTCTCTCTCTTCTATTCCTCTCTCTCTCTCTCTTCTATTCCTCTCTCTCCCTCTTCTATTCCTCTCTCTCTCTCTCTCTCTTCTATTCCTCTCTCTCTCCCTCTTCTATTCCTCTCTCTCTCTCTCTCTCTTCTATTCCTCTCTCTCCCTCTTCTATTCCTCTCTCTCTCTTCTATTCCTCTCTCTCTCTCTTCTATTCCTCTCTCTCTCTCTCTTCTATTCCTCTCTCTCCCTCTTCTATTCCTCTCTCTCTCTCTCTCTCTTCTATTCCTCTCTCTCTCTCTCTCTTCTATTCCTCTCTCTCTCTCTCTTCTATTCCTCTCTCTCTCTCTCTTCTATTCCTCTCTCTCTCTCTCTTCTATTCCTCTCTCTCTCTCTCTTCTATTCCTCTCTCTCTCTCCCTCTTCTATTCCTCTCTCTCTCTCTCTTCTATTCCTCTCTCTCTCTCTCTTCTATTCCTCTCTCTCCCTCTTCTATTCCTCTCTCTCTCTCTCTCTCTTCTATTCCTCTCTCTCTCCCTCTTCTATTCCTCTCTCTCTCCCTCTTCTATTCCTCTCTCTCTCTCTCCCTCTTCTATTCCTCTCTCTCTCCCTCTTCTATTCCTCTCTCTCTCTCTCTTCTATTCCTCTCTCTCTCCCTCTTCTATTCCTCTCTCTCTCCCTCTTCTATTCCTCTCTCTCTCTCTCTTCTATTCCTCTCTCTCTCTCTTCTATTCCTCTCTCTCTCCCTCTTCTATTCCTCTCTCGCTCCCTCTTCTATTCCTCTCTCTCTCTCTTCTATTCCTCTCTCTCTCTTCTATTACTCTCTCTCTCTCTCTTCTATTCCTCTCTCTCTCCCTCTCTCTCTCCCTCTTCTATTCCTCTCTCTCTCCCTCTTCTATTCCTCTCTCTCTCTCTCTCTTCTATTCCTCTCTCTCTCTTCTATTCCTCTCTCTCCCTCTTCTATTCCTCTCTCTCTCTCTCTTCTATTCCTCTCTCTCTCTCTCTCTGCTATTCCTCTCTCTCTCCCTCTTCTATTCCTCTCTCTCCCTCTTCTATTCCTCTCTCTCTCTCTTCTATTCCTCTCTCTCTCTCTTCTATTCCTCTCTCTCTCTCTCTTCTATTCCTCTCTCTCCCTCTTCTATTCCTCTCTCTCTCTCTCTCTTCTATTCCTCTCTCTCTCTCTCTTCTATTCCTCTCTCTCTCTTCTATTCCTCTCTCTCTCTTCTATTCCTCTCTCTCCCTCTTCTATTCCTCTCTCTCTCTCTCTCTCTCTTCTATTCCTCTCTCCCTCTTCTATTCCTCTCTCTCTCTCTCTTCTATTCCTCTCCCTCTCTCTCTCTTCTATTCCTCTCTCTCCCTCTTCTATTCCTCTCTCTCTCTCTCTTCTATTCCTCTCTCTCTCTTCTATTCCTCTCTCTCTCTCTCTTCTATTCCTCTCTCTCTCTCTTCTATTCCTCTCTCTCCCTCTTCTATTCCTCTCTCTCTCTTCTATTCCTCTCTCTCTCTCTCTCTTCTATTCCTCTCTCTCTCTCTCTTCTATTCCTCTCTCTCTCTTCTATTCCTCTCTCTCTCTCTCTTCTATTCCTCTCTCTCTCTCTTCTATTCCTCTCTCTCCCTCTTCTATTCCTCTCTCTCTCTTCTATTCCTCTCTCTCTCTCTCTCTTCTATTCCTCTCTCTCTCTCTCTTCTATTCCTCTCTCTCTCCCTCTTCTATTCCTCTCTCTCTCTCTCTCTCTTCTATTCCTCTCTCTCTCTTCTATTCCTCTCTCTCTCTCTCTTCTATTTCTCTCTCTCTCTCTCTTCTATTCCTCTCTCTCCCTCTTCTATTCCCCTCTCTCTCTCTCTTCTATTCCTCTCTCTCTCTCTTCTATTCCTCTCTCTCCCTCTTCTATTCCTCTCTCTCTCTTCTATTCCTCTCTCTCTCTCTGTTCTATTCCTCTCTCTCTCTCTCTCTCTTTTCTATTCCCCTCTCTCTCTCTCTCTTCTATTCCTCTCTCTCTCTCTCTTCTATTCCTCTCTCTCTCTCCCTCTTCTATTCCTCTCTCTCTCTCTCTCTTCTATTCCTCTCTCTCTCTCTCTCTTCTATTCCTCTCTCTCTCCCTCTTCTATTCCTCTCTCTCTCCCTCTTCTATTCCTCTCTCTCTCTCTTCTATTCCTCTCTCTCTCTCTCCCTCTTCTATTCCTCTCTCTCTCCCTCTTCTATTCCTCTCCCTCCCCCTCTTCTATTCCTCTCTCTCTCCCTCTTCTATTCCTCTCTCTCTCTCTTCTATTCCTCTCTCTCTCTCTTCTATTCCTCTCTCTCTCTCCCTCTTCTATTCCTCTCTCTCTCTCTCTCTTGTATTCCTCTCTCTCTCTCTCTTCTATTCCTCTCCCTCCCCCTCTTCTATTCCTCTCTCTCTCCCTCTTCTATTCCTCTCTCTCTCTCTTCTATTCCTCTCTCACTCTCTTCTATTCCTCTCTCTCTCTCCCTCTTCTATTCCTCTCTCTCTCTCTCTCTTCTATTCCTCTCTCTCTCTCTCTTCTATTCCTCTCTCTCTCCCTCTTCTATTCCTCTCTCTCTCTCTCCCTCTTCTATTCCTCTCTCTCTCCCTCTTCTATTCCTCTCTCTCTCTCTCCCTCTTCTATTCCTCTCTCTCTCTCTCTCTCTTCTATTCCTCTCTCTCTCTCTCTCTTCTATTCCTCTCTCTCTCCCTCTTCTATTCCTCTCTCTCTCCCTCTTCTATTCCTCTCCCTCCCCCTCTTCTATTCCTCTCTCTCTCCCTCTTCTATTCCTCTCTCTCCCTCTTCTATTCCTCTCTCTCCCTCTTCTATTCCTCTCTCTCTCCCTCTTCTATTCCTCTCTCTCTCTCTTCTATTCCTCTCTCTCTCCCTCTTCTATTCCTCTCTCTCTCTCTCCCTCTTCTATTCCTCTCTCTCTCCCTCTTCTATTCCTCTCTCTCTCCCTCTTCTATTCCTCTCTCTCCCCCTCTTCTATTCCTCTCTCTCCCTCTTCTATTCCTCTCTCTCTCTCTCTCTCTCTCTTCTATTCCTCTCTCTCTCTCTCTCTCCCTCTTCTATTCCTCTCTCTCTCTCTCTTCTATTCCTCTCTCTCTCCCTCTTCTATTCCTCTCTCTCCCTGTCCTATCCCATGTACTTCTCCCTCAAACCGGTCAAGGCGGATGCCCCCCCCCCCCCCCCCCCCCCCCTTCCAGAGTCTAGGCTCCGCCCCCTTTCTTCCTGAAGAGGGACTTCTTATGAACTGTTCTTCCTGAGAGGGAGTTCTTCCTGGTTTCCTCTGTTGCTTGTTCCATCTGCTGCTCTGGAAGGTTTAGTTGGGTTCTGTTGTTCTCTATCATTGTAAGAGGTTCTGGAAGGTTTAGTTGGGTTCTGTTGTTCTCTATCATTGTAAGAGGTTCTGGAAGGTTTAGTTGGGTTCTGTTGTTCTCTATCATTGTAAGAGGTTCTGGAAGGTTTAGTTGGGTTCTGTTGTTCTCTATCATTGTAAGAGGTTCTGGAAGGTTTAGTTGGGTTCTGTTGTTCTCTATCATTGTAAGAGGTTCTGGAAGGTTTAGTTGGGTTCTGTGGTTCTCTATCATTGTAAGAGGTTCTGGAAGGTTTAGTTGGGTTCTGTTGTTCTCTATCATTGTAAGAGGTTCTGGAAGGTTTAGTTGGGTTCTGTTGTTCTCTATCATTGTAAGAGGTTCTGGAAGGTTTAGTTGGGTTCTGTTGTTCTCTATCATTGTAAGAGGTTCTGGAAGGTTTAGTTGGGTTCTGTTGTTCTCTATCATTGTAAGAGGTTCTGGAAGGTTTAGTTGGGTTCTGTTGTTCTCTATCATTGTAAGAGGTTCTGGAAGGTTTAGTTGGGTTCTGTGGTTCTCTATCATTGTAAGAGGTTCTGGAAGGTTTAGTTGGGTTCTGTTGTTCTCTATCATTGTAAGAGGTTCTGGAAGGTTTAGTTGGGTTCTGTTGTTCTCTATCATTGTAAGAGGTTCTGGAAGGTTTAGTTGGGTTCTGTTGTTCTCTATCATTGTAAGAGGTTCTGGAAGGTTTAGTTGGGTTCTGTTGTTCTCTATCATTGTAAGAGGTTCTGGAAGGTTTAGTTGGGTTCTGTTGTTCTCTATCATTGTAAGAGGTTCTGGAAGGTTTAGTTGGGTTCTGTTGTTCTCTATCATTGTAAGAGGTTCTGGAAGGTTTAGTTGGGTTCTGTTGTTCTCTATCATTGTAAGAGGTTCTGGAAGGTTTAGTTGGGTTCTGTTGTTCTCTATCATTGTAAGAGGTTCTGGAAGGTTTAGTTGGGTTCTGTGGTTCTCTATCATTGTAAGAGGTTCTGGAAGGTTTAGTTGGGTTCTGTTGTTCTCTATCATTGTAAGAGGTTCTGGAAGGTTTAGTTGGGTTCTGTTGTTCTCTATCATTGTAAGAGGTTCTGGAAGGTTTAGTTGGGTTCTGTTGTTCTCTATCATTGTAAGAGGTTCTGGAAGGTTTAGTTGGGTTCTGTTGTTCTCTATCATTGTAAGAGGTTCTGGAAGGTTTAGTTGGGTTCTGTTGTTCTCTATCATTGTAAGAGGTTCTGGAAGGTTTAGTTGATGTGATTTAGAGCTTTACAAATAAAACTGAACTGAATTGAATAACTCAGGTTCAGATCAGTCTCTGAAGAGAGCAGACTGATATTGATGCTTCAGCTACAAACCTGAGTTAGACTCCTGGTGATATATCACCTTTCATATCCAATAGAAACACTTTGTTTGAATGTCTTCAATCATTTCTGAACATAATCAAAGTCAAAGTCGCTTTATTTGTCAGTTCTACTACATATTTTCACATATAACAAACCCAAACAGTGTTTCTGTCTCACATCACATTTAAAAAGAAAATAGAAAGTACGCACACTAAAAGATACTCGCTAGTTTATAATAATTTAAGAGTAAAAATGTAAAAATCTGAAGTAGACTTCCTGATGGTCTGATGGATGAAGACGTTCTTCAGACTGCTGGTCCTGGTCCTCAGACTGCTGGTTCTGGTCCTCAGACTGGTGGTTCTGGTCCTCAGACTGGTGGTTCTGGTCCTCAGACTGCTGGTTCTGGTCATCAGACTGCTGGTCCTGGTCCTCAGACTGTTGATCCTGTTCCACACACTGCTGGTCCTGGTCCACAGACTGCTGGTTCTGGTCCTCAGACTGCTGGTCCTGGTCCTCAAGGCTGTTGATCCTGGTCCTCAGACTACTGGTTCTGGTCCTCAGACTGCTGGTCCTGGTCCTCAGACTGCTGGTTCTGGTCCTCAAGGCTGTAGATCCTGGTCCTCAGACTGCTGGTCCTGGTCCTCAGACTGTTGATCCTGGTCCACAGACTGCTGGTCCTGGTCCACAGACTGCTGGTTCTGGTCCTCAAGGCTGTTGATCCTGATCCTCTGACTGCTGGTTCTGGTCCTCAGACTGCTGGTTCTGGTCCTCAGACTGCTGGTCCTTGTCCTCAGACTGCTGGTCCTGGTCCTCAAGGCTGTTGATCCTGGTACTCAGACTGCTGATACTGGTCCTCATACTGCTGGTCTTGGTCCTCAAGGCTGTTGATCCTGGTCCTTGGACTGCTGGTCCTGGTGCTTAAGGCTGTTGATCCTGGTCCTCGGACTGCTGGTTCTGGTCCTCAGACTGCTGGTCCTGGTCCTCAGACTGCTGGTGTTGGTCCTCAGACTGCTGGTTCTGGTCCTCAGACTGCTGGTTCTGGTCCTCAGACTGCTGGTCCTGGTCCTCAGACTGTTGATCCTGGTCCACACACTGCTGGTCCTGGTCCACAGACTGCTGGTTCTGGTCCTCAGACTGCTGGTCCTCGTCCTCAAGGCTGTTGATCCTGGTCCTCGGACCGCTGGTCCTGGTCCACAGACTGCTGGTTCTGGTCCTCAGACTGCTGGTCCTGGTCCTCAAGGCTGTTGATCCTGGTCCTCATACTGCTGGTCTTGGTCCTCAAGGCTGTTGATCCTGGTCCTTGGACTGCTGGTTCTGGTCCTCAGACTGCTCGTTCTGGTCCTCAGACTGCTGGTCCTGGTCCTCAGACTGTTGATCCTGGTCCTCATACTGCTGGTCCTGGTCCTCAAGGCTGTGGATCCCGGTCCTCAGACTGCTGGTTCTGGTCCTCAGACTGCTGGTGCTGGTCCTCAAGGCTGTTGATCCTGGCCCTTGGACTGCTGGTTCTGGTCCTCAGACTGCTGGTTCTGGTCCTCAGACTGCTGGTCCTGGTCCTCAGACTGTTGATCCTGGTCCTCATACTGCTGGTTCTGGTCCTCAGACTGCTGGTCCTGGTCCTCAGACTGCTGGTCCTGGTACTCAGACTGCTGATACTGGTCCTCATACTGCTGGTCTTGGTCCTCAAGGCTGTTGATCCTGGTCCTTGGACTGCTGAATCTGGTCCTCAGACTGCTCGTTCTGGTCCTCAGACTGCTGGTCCTGGTCCTCAGACTGTTAATCCTGGTCCTCATACTGCTGGTCCTGGTCCTCAAGGCTGTGGATCCCGGTCCTCAGACTGCTGGTTCTGGTCCTCAGACTGCTGGTGCTGGTCCTCAAGGCTGTTGATCCTGGTCCTTGGACTGCTGGTTCTGGTCCTCAGACTGCTGGTTCTGGTCCTCAGACTGCTGGTCCTGGTCCTCAGACTGTTGATCCTGGTCCTCATCCTGCTGGTTCTGGTCCTCAGACTCCTTGTCCTGGTCCTCAAGGCTTTTGATCCTGGTCCTCAAGGCTGTTGATCCTGGTCCTTGGACTGCTGGTCCTGGTCCTCAAGGCTGTTGATCCTGGTACTCAGACTGCTGATACTGGTGCTTAAGGCTGTTGATCCTGGTCCTCACACTGCTGGTCCTGGTCCTCACACCGCTGGTCCTGGTCCTCAGACTGCTGGTCCTGGTCCTCACACTGCTGGTTCTGGTCCTCAGACTGCTGGTGCTGGTCCTCAGACAGCTGGTTCTGGTCCTCAGACTGCTGGTCCTGGTCCTCAGACTGTTAATCCTGGTCCTCATACTGCTGGTTCTGGTCCTCAGACTGCTGGTCCTGGTCCTCAGACTGCTGGTCCTGGTACTCAGACTACTGATACTGGTCCTCATACTGCTGGTCTTGGTCCTCAAGGCTGTTGATCCTGGTCCTTGGACTGCTGGTTCTGGTCCTCAGACTGCTCGTTCTGGTCCTCAGACTGCTGGTCCTGGTCCTCAGACTGTTGATCCTGGTCCTCATACTGCTGGTCCTGGTCCTCAAGGCTGTGGATCCCGGTCCTCAGACTGCTGGTTCTGGTCCTCAGACTGCTGGTGCTGGTCCTCAAGGCTGTTGATCCTGGCCCTTGGACTGCTGGTTCTGGTCCTCAGACTGCTGGTTCTGGTCCTCATACTGCTGGTTCTGGTCCTCAGACTGCTGGTCCTGGTCCTCAGACTGCTGGTCCTGGTACTCAGACTGCTGATACTGGTCCTCATACTGCTGGTCTTGGTCCTCAAGGCTGTTGATCCTGGTCCTTGGACTGCTGGTTCTGGTCCTCAGACTGCTCGTTCTGGTCCTCAGACTGCTGGTCCTGGTCCTCATACTGCTGGTCCTGGTCCTCAAGGCTGTGGATCCCGGTCCTCAGACTGCTGGTTCTGGTCCTCAGACTGCTGGTGTTGGTCCTCAGACTGCTGGTTCTGGTCCTCAGACTGCTGGTTCTGGTCCTCAGACTGCTGGTCCTGGTCCTCAGACTGTTGATCCTGGTCCACACACTGCTGGTCCTGGTCCACAGACTGCTGGTTCTGGTCCTCAGACTGCTGGTCCTCGTCCTCAAGGCTGTTGATCCTGGTCCTCGGACCGCTGGTCCTGGTCCACAGACTGCTGGTTCTGGTCCTCAGACTGCTGGTCCTGGTCCTCAAGGCTGTTGATCCTGGTCCTCATACTGCTGGTCTTGGTCCTCAAGGCTGTTGATCCTGGTCCTTGGACTGCTGGTTCTGGTCCTCAGACTGCTCGTTCTGGTCCTCAGACTGCTGGTCCTGGTCCTCAGACTGTTGATCCTGGTCCTCATACTGCTGGTCCTGGTCCTCAAGGCTGTGGATCCCGGTCCTCAGACTGCTGGTTCTGGTCCTCAGACTGCTGGTGCTGGTCCTCAAGGCTGTTGATCCTGGCCCTTGGACTGCTGGTTCTGGTCCTCAGACTGCTGGTTCTGGTCCTCAGACTGCTGGTCCTGGTCCTCAGACTGTTGATCCTGGTCCTCATACTGCTGGTTCTGGTCCTCAGACTGCTGGTCCTGGTCCTCAGACTGCTGGTCCTGGTACTCAGACTGCTGATACTGGTCCTCATACTGCTGGTCTTGGTCCTCAAGGCTGTTGATCCTGGTCCTTGGACTGCTGAATCTGGTCCTCAGACTGCTCGTTCTGGTCCTCAGACTGCTGGTCCTGGTCCTCAGACTGTTAATCCTGGTCCTCATACTGCTGGTCCTGGTCCTCAAGGCTGTGGATCCCGGTCCTCATACTGCTGGTCTTGGTCCTCAAGGCTGTTGATCCTGGTCCTTGGACTGCTGGTCCTGGTGCTTAAGGCTGTTGATCCTGGTCCTCACACTGCTGGTCCTGGTCCTCACACCGCTGGTCCTGGTCCTCAGACTGCTGGTCCCTGTCCTCACACTGCTGGTTCTGGTCCTCAGACTGCTGGTGCTGGTCCTCAGACAGCTGGTTCTGGTCCTCAGACTGCTGGTCCTGGTCCTCAGACTGTTAATCCTGGTCCTCATACTGCTGGTTCTGGTCCTCAGACTGCTGGTCCTGGTCCTCAGACTGCTGGTCCTGGTACTCAGACTGCTGATACTGGTCCTCATACTGCTGGTCTTGGTCCTCAAGGCTGTTGATCCTGGTCCTTGGACTGCTGGTTCTGGTCCTCAGACTGCTCGTTCTGGTCCTCAGACTGCTGGTCCTGGTCCTCAGACTGTTGATCCTGGTCCTCATACTGCTGGTCCTGGTCCTCAAGGCTGTGGATCCCGGTCCTCAGACTGCTGGTTCTGGTCCTCGGACTGCTGGTGCTGGTCCTCAAGGCTGTTGATCCTGGCCCTTGGACTGCTGGTTCTGGTCCTCAGACTGCTGGTTCTGGTCCTCATACTGCTGGTTCTGGTCCTCAGACTGCTGGTCCTGGTCCTCAGACTGCTGGTCCTGGTACTCAGACTGCTGATACTGGTCATCATACTGCTGGTCTTGGTCCTCAAGGCTGTTGATCCTGGTCCTTGGACTGCTGGTTCTGGTCCTCAGACTGCTCGTTCTGGTCCTCAGACTGCTGGTCCTGGTCCTCATACTGCTGGTCCTGGTCCTCATACTGCTGGTCCTGGTCCTCAAGGCTGTGGATCCCGGTCCTCAGACTGCTGGTTCTGGTCCTCAGACTGCTGGTGCTGGTCCTCAAGGCTGTTGATCCTGGTCCTTGGACTGCTGGTTCTGGTCCTCAGACTGCTGGTTCTGGTCCTCAGACTGCTGGTCCTGGTCCTCAGACTGTTGATCCTGGTCCTCATACTGCTGGTTCTGGTCCTCAGACTGCTGGTCCTGGTCCTCAAGGCTTTTGATCCTGGTCCTCAGACTGTTGATCCTGGTCCTCAAGGCTGTTGATCCTGGTCCTCAGACTGCTGGTCCTGGTCCTCAAGGCTGTTGATCCTGGTCCTCGGACTGCTGGTCCTGGTCCTCAGACTGCTGGTCCTGGTCCTCAGACTGCTGGTCCTGGTCCTCAAGGCTGCTGGTCCTGGTCCTCACACTGCTGGTCCTGGTCCTCACACCGCTGGTCCTGGTCCTCACACTGCTGGTCCTGGTCCTCACACTGCTGGTTCTGGTCCTCAGACTGCTGGTCCTGGTCCTCAAGGCTGTGGATCCTGGTCCTCAGACTGCTGGTCCTGGTCCTCAGACTGCTGGTCCTGGTCCTCAGACTGCTGGTTCTGGTCCTCAGACTCTTCCCTGATGGCAGCAGGCTGAAGGAGGTGTGTGATGGGTGGGTGAGGTTGCCCACAATGCCGATGGCTTTGCATGTGAGGCAGGTGAAGCAGATGTCCTGGAGGGGGGAGAGAGACAACAACGATGTTCTCCGCTGCTCTCACGATGCGTTGGATGGTCCTGCAGGAGGCGGTGCAGGAGCTGGACCACACAGTGGTGCAGCTGGACGGGACAATCTCGATGGTACTTCTGTAAAAGGTGGACATGATGGGGGCTCTGGCTCTTCTCAGCTTGCCCAGGAAGTAGAGACGTTGCTGTGCTTCCTTGGCCTCCATCTTAACGATTGTGTGTTTTCTGTCCTCACTGAGCCAGTGGCGCTCCATCCACCCCTCAAAAACTCTTTTATGGCTACAATAACTCTGTTACCATGTAGAAATGCAGTATAAAGAGCCAGATAGAAACCAGAATGAAGACCTTTACTGATGGAAACAATCTGAGTTCAGGTCTCTCCTTCTGCTGCAGCTGCATAAAAAAGCGGCTCCTATTACCGAAACTTCTGAGGGTGGAGGACGGTGACAAACGTCAGCTTTTCGTGGTCTTAAAAATATAAAGGCAAATAACATAATCCTGAATCCTGCCAGGAAGTTGTAGTGAGCGCAGGTAAATTACACCTGACCTCCATGCACTCAGCTAGCTGGAGAGTGAACTCTCTGACCATCCAATCAGAGGGCTTGAATACACTGACGTCACGCTAGGCCTGAGTCGTTAATATCAAAATCTGATTGATGAAGCAGCAGCGTGACTGACACTGTTACGCTGCAGACGCCTGCAGAACTGAATCTGAAGGCCTCAGGCAGATTTCTTTACCCAGCAACAGGTGATGGCTGGACTGTGATTGGTTAAAAGCTTTAATATGAAAGTTCAGTCTGGAAGCAGCAGTCAGGGGAGAAGCTATGAGAGGAAGCAGACAGATCATTTGGAATTATTTAAGCAGTATTCATACACGGACAAAATATAATCAACATATATAATCAGATCTTTTTCTTAGGCCAGCAGAGAAGGCCTTGCAGGCCTTGCAGGCCTTGCAGGCCTTGCAGGCCCTGACGCCCGCCACTGCCTTTAACATTTTTTCACACCTTCACAGTGTGTACAGGATTCCGGCTGGCGGCGCCACTTCCTGTTGCCGCATCAAAAGCTGGTTTGGCGTACAGAAACAGCGCACCACACCGAGACTTCAAATTAATGGTACGCGCAGTGGGCGGTGCCCCTGATTAAACATACGCAGAACATCTTTCCTTTCTCTTTGTCTTTTCGCCATCTTGTCTGTTTAAGAAACTCTAAAAGTCCTCCTCACTACTTTGAGCGGTTTTCCACCGGAGGAGCTCTCTGAGGGCTGAAGATGCTCTAATTATTTTTATTGTAAGAAAGAAAAATTATTTTAAGAGTGACGTCACTCAGAGCTACTTTTAGCTTTAGGATGCCTTGTGAATACAGGAACTGGAACATCTCTGTCCTGGAGGACCTCTTCACCTGGAACATCTCTGTCCTGGAGGAAATGGAACATCTCTGTCCTGGAGGACCTCCTCACCTTCAACATCTCTGTCCTAGAGGAAATGGAACATCTGTGTCCTGGAGGACCTCCACACCTTCAACATCTCTGTCCTGGAGGACCTCCTCACCTGAAACATCTGTGTCCTGGAGGACCTCCACACCTTCAACATCTCTGTCCTGGAGGACCTCCTCACCTGGAACATCTCTGTCCTGGAGGACCTCCAGACCTACAACATCTCTGTCCTGGAGGACCTCTTCACCTGGAACATCTCTGTCCTGGAGGACCTGGAACATCTCTGTCCTAGAGGACCTCCTCACCTGGAACATCTCTGTCCTGGAGGAAATGGAACATCTCTGTCCTGGAGGACCTCCTCACCTTCAACATCTCTGTCCTAGAGGAAATGGAACATCTCTGTCCTGGAGGACCTCCACACCTTCAACATCTCTGTCCTGGAGGTCCTCCTCACCTGAAACATCTGTGTCCTGGAGGACCTCCACACCTTCAACATCTCTGTCCTGGAGGACCTCCTCACCTGAAACATCTGTGTCCTGGAGGACCTCCACACCTTCAACATCTCTGTCCTGGAGGACCTCCTCACCTGGAACATCTCTGTCCTGGAGGACCTCCAGACCTACAACATCTCTGTCCTGGAGGACAGAGACTCCAAAATGGAGACCCTCCAGGACTTGGATTGGACATCCGTGCTACAGTGGATCTGTTTTGATCAAATACTTGAACCCTGAATTATGATCAAATCTGAAGAGACTTTTCCAGAAACAACATGATCACAAACATTAAATCTGCTACAAGATCTTTCTTATCTCATCTGCAGCAGCTGGAGGAGCCACATTCTTCTCTCAACAGTACCTTGAGCCACATCCTGCTCAGAACCTGGTACCTGCTGAGAACCTTGTACTTGCTTAGAACCTGGTACCTGCTGAGAACCTTGTACTTGCTTAGAACCTGGTACCTTTGTCCTGCTCAGAACCTGGTACCTGCTGAGAACCTTGTACTTGCTTAGAACCTGGTACCTTTATCCTGGTCAGAACCTGGTACCTGCTCAGACCTGGTACCTACTCAGAACCTAGTACCTACTCACGACCTGGTACCTTCATCTTGCTCAGAACCTGGTACCTGCTCAGAACCTGGTACCTACTCAGGACCTGGTACCTTCATTCTGCTCAGAACCTGGTACCTGCTCAGAACCTGGTATCTACTCAGAACCTAGTACCTACTCACGACCTGGTACCTACATCCTGCTCAGAACCTGGTACCTGCTCAGACCTGGTACCTACTCAGAACCTGGTACCTACTCAGGACCTGGTACCTTCATCCTGCTCAGAACCTGGTACCTGCTGAGACCTGGTACCTACTCAGAACCTGGTACCTACTCAGGAACTGGTACCTTCATCCTGCTCAGAACCTGGTACCTGCTCAGGACCTGGTCCCTTCATCCTGCTCAGAACCTGGTACCTGCTCAGAGCCTGGTCCCTTCATCCTGCTCAGAACCTGGTACTTGCTCAGACCTGGTACCTACTCAGAACCTGGTACCTTCATCCTGCTCAGAACCTGGTACCTGCTCAGAGCCTGATCCCTTCATCCTGCTCAGAACCTGGTACCTGCTGAGAACCTGGTACCTGCTCAGAGCCTGGTCCCTTCATCCTGCTCAGAGCCTGGTACCTGCTCAGGACCTGGTCCCTTCATCCTGCTCAGAACCTGGTACCTGCTGAGAACCTGGTACCTGCTCAGAGCCTGGTCCCTTCATCCTGCTCAGAGCCTGGTACCTGCTCAGGACCTGGTCCCTGACTGTCATCTGGCAGCCGGTTTTCATTTTACCGTCTGTCTGTGAGTGTAAGCTGCTTTTCTAAAGGACTTTGGAGCCAATGTACGGTTGAACATTGCATTACAGAGTTTGGGTGAACAAAACCTTCACAGAATTGACACAACCTGAGGTTTTGGGGGATTTCCCCTGATTTGAGTTTTCATGTTCTCCCTGTGTTTGTTTTCTCACAGTCAGAAGCATCACATTTGAAATCATTTAATCAATATATTGGCGCCTCCCTTACCCTTTTACACTGGAGGTCGTCTGGTAACATTTATTTTCCTCTCTTCCAAACTAATTCTAGTAAATGAGTGAGTAAAAACTTGATTAAAAGTTTTGTAAAACTCTTAGATAGTAGCACCTTCAGTGGTATTTTAAGGACTCAGTTCACACTTACCAGAAATGCCACACTTTCGTCAAGCTGTAAATCATGTGATCACTTCATAAATTACTCACAGTCAAACAACTCCTAAAGCAATAAAGTGTGAAACACCTGTGGTTTGGTCCAATTTACTGATTGGTAGGCAGATTTACTGGAATATTTACATCACATTTCTGTCTTGTCTGTTTCCTGTTTTATTCTGTAGTTCATGCTGTCTCTCATTTCAGGCTCCTTCACTTCCCATCTTCATGTGTGATTGCTGCTACCTGCCCTGGGGTCTTTCACCTGTGCCTAGGTGTGTGATTGTTTTCACCTGGTGACTGCACTTTAAGTTGGGTTTCCGTTCTGTTTCTTGTTGCCAGTCGCTCTGTGTTGTTTTACCAGTCGCTCCAGCCTTTTACCCTGTTTCTAGTCTCATGGTGTTTTTTGATCCTTTTTCTGCCCGACCAAGATTCCAGTTCAGCCCTCCTTGTGACCCTTGCCTGCACGACCTCAGCTCATGTTCAGCGTTTTCCACCTCCCCTTTTTCCTTATTGTCTAATAAAAAGACATTGTCTCGCTGTGTCCGGCATTTGAGTCCACACTTCACCCGTGACAACATATAAAGATGAGTATTGAGAGGGGAAGTCCACATTGACTGCAGACTTGCTCGTGTCCCAATGAGGGACATGCCGGCTGCTTGCAGTAGGTACAGATGAAAGTCGGGTTTGGTTGTGGTACTTTATTGTTTTGTCTGTAAGTTGTTCCTGCAGGAATCTTCGAAGGAGGAGGTGCCTGATGGATGCTGTGATGCCAGGCCTCCCAGTTTGCGGCAGGTTCTACCACTGACAGTAGTCAATGTGACAAATTCTGAAGTACCTTTGTACCTTTTCTTTGGGGTCTCTTTATCGCTGTGTGCGGTGGTTAGTTCACCACTGCACACATCTTCTGCAAGCGGTGATCTTCCCTCATGCTGCCCTGCTCAGCATACCTGTGATTACAGCAGCAGAGCTTCGATACTCAATGACTCTGCTTGCTTCAGGACCTCGGTGCTGATGACACAGTGGCTGTGGAAAAATGGTTCAGTCCAGTTGATATGGAGAATGGTTCAGTCCAGTGGATATGTAGAATGGTTCCGTCCAGTGGATATGAAACATGGTTCACTCCAGTGGATATGAAACATGGTTCAGTCCAGTGGATATGAAACATGGTTCACTCCAGTGGATATGAAACATGGTTCAGTCCAGTGGATATGAAACATGGTTCACTCCAGTGGATATGAAACATGGTTCAGTCCAGTGGATATGAAACATGGTTCAGTCCAGTGGATTTGAAACATGGTTCACTCCAGTGGATATGAAACATGGTTCAGTCCAGTGGATATGAAACATGGTTCACTCCAGTGGATATGAAACATGGTTCAGTCCAGTGGATATGAAACATGGTTCAGTCCAGTGGATATGAAACATGGTTCAGTCCAGTGGATTTGAAACATGGTTCACTCCAGTGGATATGAAACATGGTTCAGTCCAGTGGATATGAAACATGGTTCACTCCAGTGGATTTGAAACATGGTTCAGTCCAGTGGATTTGAAACATGGTTCACTCCAGTGGATATGGAGTAAGGTACGGAGAAGGCGCTGGTCAAATTGTTCAAGAAGTCATAAGTAGTGTCAGTAGATATCCCACAACTCAGAGCCATACAGCAAGCGAGTACAACAGCTCTATATACAATTATCTTGGTGTCTTTCTTCAAATGTCTGCTGTCCCAGACTCTTTTGTAGAGTCTTTAAAGGTGCCTTTTGCCTCGGACAGCCTGTTATCTACCTGTACCAATTTTAGCATCTGATGAGATGGTGCACCCCAGGTAGTAATACTGATGGACTGTATTCAGTACAGTCTCACCAATGGGGATATGGGGTGATTTGCACTCTTCTTGAGGTGCAGGTGGGTGGAGGACTTCTGTCTTCTCCAAACTGACCTGGACATCAAAGAGCTGGGCAGCCTCTGCGAAGCTGGATGTCAAGCGCTGCAGGGCTTCCTCTGTGTGGGTAAGAAGAGCAGCAGCATCGTCAGAAAAGAGGAGGTCACGGATCAGTTGCTCTGTGGTCTCTGTGTGAACTTGTAGGTGCCTGAGATTGAATCAGCTGCCATCCAGGCGGTAGATAGCGTCCTCTTCATCCAGCTCTTTGGTGACTTGCTTGAACATCATGCTGAAAGAGATGGTAAATAGAGTCGGTGCCAGGACACAACCCTGTTTCACTTCCATGGTCATTTGAAAATATTATGAGGTCATTGTTGACTCTGACTTTGCTCATTTTCGTGTCACTGGATGACCATGTTAATAAACTTTGGGGGCAGCCAAGGCGTTTCATCATCATCCACAGGCCTGGTCTGTTGACGGTATCGAATGCTTTGGTCAGGTCAACAAAGGTTACGTCCAGTCCTTTGTTTTGCTTCCGACACTTCTCCTGGAGGTTCCTGAGGACAAACACCATGTCAGTAGTACCCTGGTTGGCTCTGACTCTACATGGGCTCTCTACTAGGTGGTCTTCAGAGGTGGTTGGTACTAGTCTGTTCAGGAGCACCCGGGAAAAGATTTTTCCGTCAATGGGTACCAGAGTTATAGTTGGAGCTCTTGGATTTTTCACATTTGTTTTTGTGCGGGGTGTTGATGACTGTGTCATAGAGATCTGGCAGGAGCTTTCCCTGCTCCCACAAAGATTTCAAAGAACCTGGTGTGTAACGCTGGGCCAAAGCTCTGGTGACATACGCAATACTCCTGCTGCTTTACCATTCCTCTGCTGTTCAATGGCTTTTTTGATCTCTTTGAATGTAGGTGGCTCGGCCAGTTCAACTTTCACCAGCTGTTGAGAATTGTAGAGTCATGAACAACTCGGTAAGCACTGAAGAGAGCCTGGAAATGTTCTGACTAATGGCTCAGGACGAACGTTGAGGTATATTGGGCTTTTACCCTTGCTTATCCTTGTTCATTCTGTTTTGACGGTTAGCCTGAGAGAAGACCCCGAAACGAAACCAAATGTTCTGACATCATCAAGTCTTTTCACACCTAATATGTAAATTGCCATTTCTGTTGTGACCAAGATGTGTAGAAAGCCGTGCAGAGTTCTTGCTGCAGTAGAGACAGACATTCGATTCGGCTCCTCTCTCCATCCATCCATCCATCCATCCATCCATCCATCCATCCATCCATCCATCCATCCATCCATCTTCTCCCGCTTATCCGTTTCCAGGTCACAGGGGTGTCAGTCTGAGCACCGTCACCCAGATCATATTGCACCATTAAGAACCTTCCTGCAGGTGGAGAGCCCACAGGAAGGTGGAGAGCCCACGGGAAGGTGGAGAGCCCACGGGAAGGTGGAGAGCCCACGGGAAGGTGGAGAGCCCACAGGAAGGTGGAGAGCCCACGGGAAGGTGGAGAGCCCACGGGAAGGTGGAGAGCCCACGGGAAGGTGGAGAGCCCACAGGAAGGTGGAGAGCCCACAGGAAGGTGGTGTCCGGCGTGGGACATGAACCCTCTACCTTGAGATTTTGAGTCTCATGCTCTACCTACTGAGCTGGACGGGGGTGCTCCTCTCTCTCGCCAGGCTATTCCACCGTCTGCGATTCTGATGCGACCCGCCTTGTAATAAATGTTTTTATGCAGGCAAGAAGCATCAGCGAAGTGTTTTTTCATCTTCTTTATCACCAGCTGATTAACAACGACGTCTTGTCAGAGAGTAGTTTCTGGCCATGGGAGCTGCGTAAAGCTGGGTAGGTCGGACGTGCTGCCTTTACAGATTCATAGAATTCTCTGCAGTCACCAGTGTCTGCACAGAGCTGAGTTCTCTGGGAGGATAGCCCACCTTCATTTTGGATCTCTGGAACCTTTCGTTGGAGGTTATTGCAGACAAGATGGAAAGCAGCTTTCTTCTCGTTACAGGACGGTTGAATAGGGTGGGCCTGCTGGGCAGTTCTCTTCTTTGCCAACAATTGTTGGATCACTTGGTTGTTATCATGAAACCAAGTCTTTTTTCTTTTTTGTTGAGAATCCAATAACTTCTACCAGTTTGACTACATTATTGTTCTGGGGAGTCAGACTCAGTGCAGGAATGTTTGCAGCATTTAGCAAGCTTCATCTCACAGCTTCAGATCTATCAGCTCAGTGGCCTGAACTACCAACCCTGATCAACAGATCCAGGATCTCTCTGTTTCCTGGGTTAACTTATCCAGATGTGCGTGATCCTGATCACCGTTACTACCAAGCAGGTTATCAACTCTCTGGTTCAACCCAGACCTACGTGTGAGCATGAAAGGGGCGGAGCTTGCAGCGTCTGACCAATCACACACAGAGAAACCCTGCAGAGCAGTTTACAGATTACTGAAGGAGCAGTTAATCTCTGAGATTATGAAGACTTCAAACACATCCAGCAGCTAGAAGCAACACTGCTGCTGCAGCCAAAGCCAGAACCTTCCTGACTTGTTAATGCTGACTTGGTGAGATTATACCAGATTAATTTATCAGTGATATAAACGTACAGCACGTCTGATCAATCAGTTTCACTTTATTCCAGCAGAAACGTGTCGGGAAACTTCCTCACTGATCTTCTTTTAGTTTAGATTTCCCTTCCAGTTGTTTTTCTCTTGTGAGAGTTTTTTTATGTTGGAATATTAATTCATCACCATGACGACACGCGTAGTTCCATAAATTCATGTTTCTGCAGTTGTGTCAGGTGGGATCATGAACCTCGTTATTACAGATAAACAAACCTGGAACAAGAATAAAAAGCTCCTTCAGAGCCTCAGAGACCAGGATTGATTTTATTATGTCAAAAAGATTGTTCTAAATACTTTCTCATCTCTCCGCTGCAGCTCAGCGCTGAACCTGCCCACCAATCACCATCATTTAAGAATGGGCGGGGCATTTTACAAGAGATCTGATTGGTCAGGAGGCGGAGCTCCGACCTCTTATCCAGAACATAACCTAGGTTAGACTTTCAGCGTCAGTTACCAGGTGATTTATCCTGGTGGGAAGTGAGCGAGCGTCATAGTAGAGAAAACCAGAGTTAATCCTGAAGTTATCTAGATAAGAGAAAGCCCAGCTTGGTAGTACTCTGATCTCACAGGTTTCACTCATTTTTTGAGTAATTATTACACCTATCCAGATAATCTCAGACTGAATGTTCTGGTGGGCCGGTTTGGACAACTGGGCCATATTTTTGACACCTCATCCAAGTATATTTCTCAGATAAATAATGTAGAATTCAAGAAAATATAGCATGTGAATTTGTTCATCAAAAAATGTGAATGTGAAACAAGAACTTTGGCATCTGACCTTAACTAGAAAATGCAGATGATTCTTACAGACGTCGTCCTTCTCTGAAGTTCAGCACAAACACTTTCAACTTGTTTTTTGGGGCATATTTTTTATTGTGGTTTTCTGTCTTTCTATCTTGGATCAGTAACATCTGTAGCATGTGAGACCAAATTGGCCAAACCCGAATCAGGGCAGATCCCTTGTTGTTCTGAGGTTCACCCCTCCCTCTCCACCCTGCCCAAGCCACTGCTGTGGGAACGACATTCTTCTTTCAAATGTTTATGAGACGAGATGCAACATGGGAGAAGTGACCATCTGGGTCAGCCATGTTTGTGTGGCCTGAAAATATCATCACAGCTCAGTATATGAACATGTGGCTTCAAACAGACAGTGAGGACTGACTGCATGTTAACAACACACACACACACACACACACACACACACACACACACACATTTCTACTCCTCATCAATGAGATATGTAACTGATGTCACTTGTTTTCTATCATCATTCGTTCAACTCTCAGAATCATGTTCCTCTTTTGTTGTTGCTTCTTTGTTAATTCAAGTTCCTGCTTCATGTTACTGTCTAGATAGAGCTGCTCAGGCTGGTTAATCTAGAAAATCATGTTACTGTCTAGATAGAGCTGCTCAGGCTGGTTAATCTAGAAAATCATGTTCCTGTCTAGATAGAGCTGCTCAGGCTGGTTAATCTAACAACAGTTGGAAAGTATTTGGATCAGTGTGATAACTGTAAATAATATTTGTATTATGGCAGCCATGCCAACTTCTAATAAAGACAGCAAAAGGAGGAGACTCTTCAGGCTCCTGCATCCTCCCATAAGACCCATAAGGAACCCATAAGAACAAGAAGAAAGTTCTGCAGTGACGTCAGCCAGCTGCTGAACAAAAAGCTTTTTCAGCA
>NC_137633.1:28874120-28884120 GCF_963383615.2 Lipophrys pholis | reverse complement strand
CACACACACACACACACACCGTCAGCTTGTTGGACTCAGGTCTGTGATGAAGGTGTGATGGAGGCTTGCCTTTCCTTCTCAAGCTGTGAGCAGTGCTGATCAAACTCTCCGCCGTCTGCAGTGAGCTTCCTGTCTGGACTTCACTTTGTAAACGTCCTGATCCACTTTCAGTGGTACCAGAGGAGTCTGACCACATGGCCTGTTATCAGTCAGCAGTTATCTTCAGCACTCGGCTCACTTCCTGTCCCGCTCTGCTCATGGGAACAACAGACTGCTCCTCACAGGACAGCTCGTCTCAGCTGTCCTCCTCTGGTGCTCTACACAGCTTCCTGCAGCTCGTCTCAGCTGTCCTCCTCTGGTGCTCTACACAGCTTCCTGCAGCTCGTCTCTGCTGTCCTCCTCTGGTGCTCTACACAGCTTCCTGCAGCTCGTCTCAGCTGTCCTCCTCTGGTGCTCTACACAGCTTCCTGCAGCTCGTCTCTGCTGTCCTCCTCTGGTGCTCTACACAGCTTCCTGCAGCTCGTCTCAGCTGTCCTCCTCTGGTGCTCTACACAGCTTCCTGCAGCTCGTCTCAGTGCTCAGCCAGGGTCACCTCACATGTCTTTCTGAAAAGTGGCACAAGTCGCATGTAATCATCAAATTTGGAAAATCAAAGACCAATAAGCCTCCCCAGTTCATTTTTAGCCGGGGGCCTCTGAGAGCTTATTGGCAGAGCAGCAGCAGAGCAGCAGCAGCAGCAGATCGGCTGGAGGTCACTGAGAGCTGCTGTCCTATATTCAGTCGTTGTCTGTGAACACAGCATTAACTTCTTATGTTCAGCATTACCGTCCAGCTCAGTAGGTAGAGCAGGAGACTCTCAGTCTCTAGGTAGAGGGTTCATGTCCCACGCCGGCCGCCACCTTCCTGTGGGCTCTCCACCTTCCTGTGGGCTCTCCACCTTCCTGTGGGCTCTCCACCTGCAGGAAGGTTCTTAATGGGTCAACGTGATCTGGGTGACGGTGCTCAGACTGACACCACCATCACCTGGAAACGGAGAAGATGGATAGATGGATGGATGCAGGGAGGGATGGAGGGATGGAGGGATGGAGGGATGGAGGGATGGAGGGATGGAGGGATGGAGGGATGGATGGAGGGATGGAGGGATGGAGGGAGGGATGGAGGGATGGAGGGAGGGATGTTCAGCATTACAAAGCCAGGGAGAGAAAGTAACAGGATGATAAAACTGAATGAAGTGAGAATGATTGTCGCTGAGCAGGATTTGTTTCACGTCATTAATGCTCAAGAGCAAAGGAGCATTGAGAAGGAGAAGGAATAAATCATTTTCCTCGATATTATTTTTATTTATTGTTTTTTGGGGGCTTTGGTTTGTTTATTTTGTGCTGTTGTGTTTTTATTTAGTTTTGTTGTTGTTTTGACTAACTTCATTGGTTTCTCACATCACATCTCCAACTCAAATACACAAACTCATTTTAACTGATTAATACTCAGGAAAGATGTGTTTTACCCGACATGTTTGATGTGTGATGAGGTGTGGTTTTATCAGGTGACTGGCCCGACAGCTCGGTCAGAACCAGTCAGAACCGGTCAGAACCGGTCCGAACCGGTCAGAATCAAACACAAATGGTGGATCAAGAAAGCCATCGAAATCTGGTAGAGGGCGACCGACTCCATGAACCAGGTCGAGGCTGGTACTCCACTCTGGTACACCGCTCTGGTACTCCACTCTGGTACACCGCTCTGGTACTCCACTCTGGTACTCCACTCTGGTACACCGCTCTGGTACTCCACTCTGGTACTCCACTCTGGTACTCCACTCTGGTACACCGCTCTGGTACCCCGCTCTGGTACACCGCTCTGGTACACCGCTCTGGTACTCCACTCTGGTACTCCACTCTGGTACACCGCTCTGGTACTCCACTCTGGTACTCCACTCTGGTACACCGCTCTGGTACTCCACTCTGGTACTCCACTCTGGTACTCCACTCTGGTACTCCACTCTGGTACACCGCTTTGGTACACCGCTCTGGTACACTGCACTGGTACACCACTCTGGTACACCGCTCTGGTACTCCACTCTGGTACACCGCTCTGGTACTCCACTCTGGTACTCCACTCTGGTACTCCACTCTGGTACTCCACTCTGGTACACCGCTCTGGTACTCCACTCTGGTACTCCACTCTGGTACTCCACTCTGGTACTCCACTCTGGTACACCCTCACACACCAAACATGTCAAGTAAAAACCACCTTTCCCTTCTAATTGTTGCTTTAAAGAAACAATATCAGATTTTTTCTTGTTTTCGTCATTAGTAAATGACAGCTTACTTCAAATAAAAATAAAAAAATTTCATAAATTACTTCCATTGATTTACTACTCTCAGTAATCTATTACTTACAGTAATTTAATGCTAATGACCAAACATAAATCCCAACACTGGACATCATTTAAAACTTAGTTTAATATTGAAGTAGGTCTAAATAAACTGGTGTACACACACACACACACACACACACACCCACACACACACACACACACACACACACACACACACACACACACACACACACACACACACACACACACACACCTCGCAGGACTATTTCTTGGCTGAGCTTCATGAACAAAGGTCTTGGGGGAATGGGGGGAGGGGCTCATGGCTGACGAGGCCAATGTGGGACAAGCAGGCCGCCACAGTGACGACAGATGAAAGGTAGAGCAGTTTAAGAATGTGAGCTTGTCCTTGAGGCCTTAGGTCGGCGGTTTAAAATGGGAGTTTGCCGTCTCCTCACCTTTGCCTGCAAGGCGGCGGGTGGTTGGGTTGGTGAGTGTCAGAGCGTAACTACACACCGTGGCTCGTCACTCTGCATCTCTGAGGCCTCAACCTGCTGCAGTGATCGCTCACAGTTTAGCCTGGGGCTGCAAGGTACCAGGTTCCCAGGGTGCACCACAAGAAGGCACTGTGAGAGTCTTGACCTTGTAAAACCACCAGGAAAAGGACTCACGCACTCGGCCCTCCCTTTTGCTATAGCGAGCTTGATGGTGGCTGCAGCTGGAAGTGGAGGTTCTAGAGGTTCTTGGTCTTGCTAAAGTTATGAAGACAAGGTAATTCCAGAACCACAGACCTATCTGAAATGCAGGGGGCGAAGAAAAAATAAATGAATAACAATAAAATAAAAAGTGAATTTATAGGCAATGAGGGCTGAGAGGAAGTACAGAGGACTTTATTCTTCTCCTCCTATGATTAGTCAGTGTGTGAATTCACCTCCATAGAGCCAAATAAAATAACGGTAGTTTCTACAGTAAAGAGGTGACAACTGTACTGAATCAGCAGGAGCGGTGCACACGTAATGCGGTGGACATACACTGCACCACTCATGAGACTCTGGCCTTCCAGCTGTTTCCCTCTAACCAGTTGATGTCTCACCGTGATGACAATCTGCTCTGATTGTCCAGTTCAGCTATTAGTGCACGTCACTGTCCCGCTCCCAGCTGAGTGAAAAGACCTGACATCATGAGTCCGAGGACGCTCTGGCTTCTGCCTCTGGTGCTGAGCTGCATTCGGAAAGGTTTATTCCCTCAGTCCTGAAGCACCTCGTTCCACTCAGGTGTAACGGTGTGATCAGTCAGCAACATACATGGTGTTATGTTAACTGATGCAGCTGTCGGTGGTTCCCTGACAAATGAGATGTGAATCTCTTTTCTAACTTTATGATGGGATGTTCTGCTGTGACCTCATCGGGACGCTGCTGAGGAGCCTGACGGTGTGTGACCTCATCGGGACGCTGCTGAGGAGCCTGACGGTGTGTGACCTCATCGGGACGCTGCTGAGGAGCCTGACGGTGTGTGACCTCATCGGGACGCTGCTGAGGAGCCTGACGGTGTGTGACCTCATCGGGACGCTGCTGAGGAGCCTGACGGTGTGTGACCTCATCGGGACGCTGCTGAGGAGCCTGACGGTGTGTGACCTCATCGGGACGCTGCTGAGGAGCCTGACGGTGTGTGACCTCATCGGGACGCTGCTGAGGAGCCTGACGGTGTGTGACCTCATCGGGACGCTGCTGAGGAGCCTGACGGTGTGTGACCTCATCGGGACGCTACTGAGGAGCCTGACGGTGTGTGACCTCATCGGGACGCTGCTGAGGAGCCTGACGGTGTGTGACCTCATCAGGACGCTGGGGTTTTGATCTTGTGCTACGAGTTTGTTCAGGACTCATATTTGAGACATAAACTGTGAAGGAAGTTACAGGAAAGCAGTGCACATCTACACATAGATTTTTATTAAAACATTGAAAAGTTCATTGGTGTTAATCCAGGAAACAATGTGAGAGATTCACTGAGGGCGACGCTCCTTCTTCCTGCAGTTCTCTGGAGAGCAGATGGACCAGACCACACTGTAGTGAGGTGAACAGTTCAGGGGGAGAGGAGAAAGACTAGGAGGCTGGAAGAGGATGAGTAGCAGGAGATGGAGGAAGAGGTGGAGGAGGAGGAAGGATGATGAGGAGGAGAAGAGGTGGAGGAGAGGAAAAGGAGGAGGACAGGAGGAAGAGGAGGTGGTGATGTAGGATGATGAATGTCCACCAGAAGCAGGAAGAGAAGAAGAGGCAGTGACTCTCCACAGGATTGGTTTGTGTCGTGGAGGAAACACTGTTTCTGTGTCCGAGTTGCAGGACATCGTCAGGACGAGTTGCAGGACAAGTTGCAGGACGTCGTCAGGACGAGTTGCAGGACAAGTTGCAGGACGAGTTGCAGGACAAGTTGCAGGACGTCGTCAGGACGAGTTGCAGGACGAGTTGCAGGACGAGTTGCAGGACGTCGTCTTGTCTCATGTTGCTTCACTTCACATCCACGAAGCCATCATGGACGTCTCCTTCTGTCCCTGCTGAAACAGAGACGACCCTCAGAGTGACGTCAGGCCACAAGTATACAAGCAACACCTCATCTGGAGGTTGGAATCAGGGTGTCAAACCTTTTCAGTTCAGACCGGAGCAGACACTGATGCTAATGCTACATAGCTAACAAGCTTTCAGGGTTTACTCTGGTATGTTACTGAGGGTTTAGGGTTTACTCCGGTATGTTACTGAGGGTTCAGGGTTTACTCCGGTATGTTACTGAGGGTTCAGGGTTTACTCCGGTATGTTACTGAGGGTTCAGGGTTTACTCCGGTATGTTACTGAGGGTTCAGGGTTTACTCCGGTATGTTACTGAGGGTTCAGGGTTTACTCTGGTATGTTACTGAGGGTTCAGGGTTTACTCTGGTATGTTACTGAGGGTTCAGGGTTTACTCTGGTATGTTACTGAGGGTTCAGGGTTTACTCCGGTATGTTACTGAGGGTTCAGGGTTTACTCCGGTATGTTACTGAGGGTTCAGGGTTTACTCCGGTATGTTACTGAGGGTTCAGGGTTTACTCTGGTATGTTACTGAGGGTTCAGGGTTTACTCCGGTATGTTACTGAGGGTTCAGGGTTTACTCCGGTATGTTACTGAGGGTTCAGGGTTTACTCTGGTATGTTACTGAGGGTTCAGGGTTTACTCCGGTATGTTACTGAGGGTTCAGGGTTTACTCCGGTATGTTACTGAGGGTTCAGGGTTTACTCCGGTATGTTACTGAGGGTTCAGGGTTTACTCCGGTATGTTACTGAGGGTTCAGGGATTACTCCGGTATGTTACTGAGGGTTCAGGGTTTACTCCGGTATGTTACTGAGGGTTCAGGGTTTACTCTGGTATGTTACTGAGGGTTCAGGGTTTACTCTGGTATGTTACTGAGGGTTCAGGGTTTACTCGGGTATGTTACTGAGGGTTCAGGGTTTACTCCGGTATGTTACTGAGGGTTCAGGGTTTACTCCGGTATGTTACTGAGGGTTCAGGGTTTACTCGGGTATGTTACTGAGGGTTCAGGGTTTACTCTGGTATGTTACTGAGGGTTCAGGGTTTACTCCGGTATGTTACTGAGGGTTCAGGGTTTACTCGGGTATGTTACTGAGGGTTCAGGGTTTACTCTGGTATGTTACTGAGGGTTCAGGGTTTACTCTGGTATGTTACTGAGGGTTCAGGGTTTACTCTGGTATGTTACTGAGGGTTCAGGGTTTACTCCGGTATGTTACTGAGGGTTCAGGGTTTACTCGGGTATGTTACTGAGGGTTCAGGGTTTACTCTGGTATGTTACTGAGGGTTCAGGGTTTACTCTGGTATGTTACTGAGGGTTCAGGGTTTACTCGGGTATGTTACTGAGGGTTCAGGGTTTACTCTGGTATGTTACTGAGGGTTCAGGGTTTACTCTGGTATGTTACTGAGGGTTCAGGGTTTACTCTGGTATGTTACTGAGGGTTCAGGGTTTACTCTGGTATGTTACTGAGGGTTCAGGGTTTACTCTGGTATGTTACTGAGGGTTCAGGGTTTACTCGGGTATGTTACTGAGGGTTCAGGGTTTACTCTGGTATGTTACTGAGGGTTCAGGGTTTACTCTGGTATGTTACTGAGGGTTCAGGGTTTACTCGGGTATGTTACTGAGGGTTCAGGGTTTACTCGGGTATGTTACTGAGGGTTCAGGGTTTACTCTGGTATGTTACTGAGGGTTCAGGGTTTACTCCGGTATGTTACTGAGGGTTCAGGGTTTACTCCGGTATGTTACTGAGGGTTCAGGGTTTACTCCGGTATGTTACTGAGGGTTCAGGGTTTACTCCGGTATGTTACTGAGGGTTCAGGGTTTACTCCGGTATGTTACTGAGGGTTCAGGGTTTACTCCGGTATGTTACTGAGGGTTCAGGGTTTACTCCGGTATGTTACTGAGGGTTCAGGGATTACTCCGGTATGTTACTGAGGGTTCAGGGTTTACTCTGGTATGTTACTGAGGGTTCAGGGTTTACTCTGGTATGTTACTGAGGGTTCAGGGTTTACTCTGGTATGTTACTGAGGGTTCAGGGTTTACTCGGGTATGTTACTGAGGGTTCAGGGTTTACTCTGGTATGTTACTGAGGGTTCAGGGTTTACTCGGGTATGTTACTGAGGGTTCAGGGTTTACTCCGGTATGTTACTGAGGGTTCAGGGTTTACTCCGGTATGTTACTGAGGGTTCAGGGTTTACTCGGGTATGTTACTGAGGGTTCAGGGTTTACTCTGGTATGTTACTGAGGGTTCAGGGTTTACTCTGGTATGTTACTGAGGGTTCAGGGTTTACTCGGGTATGTTACTGAGGGTTCAGGGTTTACTCTGGTATGTTACTGAGGGTTCAGGGTTTACTCTGGTATGTTACTGAGGGTTCAGGGTTTACTCTGGTATGTTACTGAGGGTTCAGGGTTTACTCTGGTATGTTACAGGTGAGCTGTTTCTAAAGGACAATCCCGGTTTTCCACAGCAGTGGAACAACAGAACAAAGTGGGTGTGACTCCGGTTACCTTGTTGAGCTCAGGAAAGACTTCCTGGATGGTGACGTCCAGCAGCACGTAGGTTAACTAGAGAGAAGAGCAAACTGTCATCCTCTCATCCTTTCTCTGGTGTTTTATGTCCTGCAGGTTGTTTTTAAATCAATTATGATTAAAAAAAGAAAAGCTGATTTTAGTAAGAAGTCGTTTTAGAACCCAAGAAGTTTGAAGTGGAATGAAAACAAATGAAAGGTTAAAAAAGAGAAGCTCCAGAGGGGTTTCATGTTGCGTTGCTTTGTGTGTCCATGCTTACACACCTGCTTGTTGAGGACGGGCTGCTGCAGTCCGTCAAACAGGAGACGCACGCCGTTGTATTTGGCGTCTTCGCCGATACATTTTCCCAGAAAGTCTGCAGATCAATGAAATGTGATTACAATATTTGGGAAACTGCGGTGCTGAGGAGCAAAGCTGACAGTCGTGACAAAGAAAGAAAGAAAGAAACACCCGGATACCTGGAATGTAACTCAGCATCTCCCCAAACGTCTTCTTGGCCCTGGTCTGCCGGTCCTGAGGAGAACGAGCTGTGCTGCTCTCACAGAAGACTGTGTCTGCAGGAAGAAGGCGGAGCGTCAGCGTGACGGAGGACTGTGAACCTGGTGGAGTTGCACGGCCGCACACCTCTGAGCAGAGTGATGAGCGACACCAGCCGGTGCTCCTGCACCACCTGCTGCAGCTTGTGCTCCAGGTACTGGTCTGTGTAGGCCTCCAGCGTGTTCTTGAACAGGATCCGGCCTCCCATCAGCAGGTGGTGCAGCCAGTCCGGGATGTGGAAGACCACTCGGCCTGACCAGAAACCAAACTGCTCTCACTTCATGTTCACTTATTTTAGTTGTGTGGCGGCACACGCATACATCAGAACATACAGTACATACCATGTTGGACCCCTACATGTCCCTGGAAGACCACAGAAAAACCTCCACTACTGCTGTTACTGACTGAGCAAGAAAAATGTCCTCAAATAGAAAATTGTCCTTAGCAGAATTTAAGGTACGAGAGTTCAGAGTGAGAAACTTGTGAGAGACAAAAAAACTGTTACAGTGATGAAGAAAACTAGTTGCTCGTGAGCTAAAAGCTGAGGAACAAATTCACAAAAGATTCTGAAACAGAAGCTGCTGGACCTGGATTATTAACATGTGGACCTGGAATATCAACATGTGGACCTGGATTATCAACTCCTGGACCTGGATTATCAACACGTGGACCTGGATTATCAACACGTGGACCTGGAATATCAACATGTGGACCTGGATTATCAACACCTGAACCTGGATTATCAACTCCTGGACCTGGATTATCAATATGTAGGCCTGGAGTATCAACACCTGGACCTGGATTATCAACTCCTGGACCTGGATTATCAACATGTAGACCTGGAGTATCAACACCTGGACCTGGATTATCAACACCTGGACCTGGATTATCAACATGTGGACCTGGATTATCAACATGTGGACCTGGATTATCAACTCCTGGACCTGGATTATCAACATGTGGACCTGGATTATCAACATGTGGACCTGGATTATCAACTCCTGGACCTGGATTATCAACATGTAGACCTGGAGTATCAACACCTGGACCTGGATTATCAACACCTGGACCTGGATTATCAACATGTGGACCTGGATTATCAACATGTGGACCTGGAATATCAACATGTGGACCTGGAATATCAACATGTGGACCTGGATTATCAACTCCTGGACCTGGATTATCAACATGTAGACCTGGAGCCCTGACAGCACTCACCCACATACATCAGGTAGTCGTACACGCCCGCCACAGTGATCATCTCCAGGAAGTAGTTCTGGTTGTGTCTCTTCTCCGTCAGCTCCGAGCGGTTAGCATTGTTTTTAAAGTGCTCATTGAAAAGCTGAGGGAGAGAAACACAGTCTTAAGAGAGGATGACAGGAACACCCTGTACTGTACTGTACTGTAATGTGCTGTACTGTACTGTACTGTGCTGTAATGTGCTGTACTGTACTGTACTGTACTGTACTGTACTGTAATGTGCTGTACTGTACTGTGCTGTGCTGTGCTGTAATGTGCTGTACTGTACTGTAATGTGCTGTACTGTACTGTACTGTACTGTACTGTGCTGTATTGTACTGTACTGTAATGTGCTGTGCTGTACTGTACTGTGCTGTACTGTAATGTGCTGTACTGTACTGTGCTGTGCTGTGCTGTACTGTACTGTGCTGTACTGTACTGTACTGTGCTGTGCTGTAATGTACTGTACTGTGCTGTACTGTACTGTAATGTGCTGTACTGTACTGTACTGTACTGTGCTGCACAGTACTGTACTGTACTGTGCTGTACTGTACTGTACTGTACTGTGCTGTACTGTGCTGTACTGTACTGTACTGTAATGTGCTGTACTGTACTGTACTGTACTGTACTGTGCTGCACTGTACTGTACTGTGCTGTACTGTACTGTGCTGTACTGTACTGTGCTGTACTGTACTGTACCCTCGTGAGCTTCTGAATCCTTTAAAATACCATTAAAACTGACTTTTAAGTTTAAACGTGTATTAGGTGCAAATCACATTTTATCTACAGGATATACTTTTTTTCTTTTCAAT
>NC_137633.1:28806620-28869120 GCF_963383615.2 Lipophrys pholis | reverse complement strand
ATCACACAGGAAATGATCTTCACACTGCCTGGTGTTCAACCTCCGAATGCTTTAGGTCTGCTGAAGCAGGAAGTTTGCTCTGAGGTGGTCTGGATCCAACCTGCTTCTGTTCTCAGCATCTGAAGCTGGGTTTGGTTTTCACACAACTAATGTTAGGAACTCTTCATTACCTCCGCCAAGGAGGTTATTATTGTCTGATTGTCTGTAACAAGATATCTCATAAACTAATGAGCGGATCTTCATAAAAATTGGCGCATTTTGATGAAAGGAATTTTGTTGTTGATCTGAATCAAAATAGTTGTTACGATAGAAAATTTTCATTTTGCAATACATTGTCTTATCTTGTGTTCTTTCAAATTGTCAAATACAATCACGTGATTATCAAACTAAATAAATGAATAAAGGAAGTTGATCTGGGTGTGGAATATGTGTCATTTCCCTGGCTCCATGTCGACCCTTGGCAGAAGTCAGAAATCTGATTGCTCTTGTTGAAAATCAGACTTTTGTTTCTTTAGAAAACACTTTGACCTTTTTCTTGAAATTTCTCATTGGTATTGTTAATATTCTTCATCTGACTCTGTTCAAAAATGTGCCACAGAAACAAAGCTTTGCTGGCCTGTAAGCTCATAGCTTTCCTGTCTTTACTCACCAGCGCCTCCATGTGGCCATTACATTTACAGTGTGCAGACGGTAAAGCTGTGTTCCAGTTTAGGGTTCATGTCAGAATTCGTGTCATTTGGTTCAATGAACTGTTAAATTCCATCAGTAAATATGAAGAGCACTGACAGGTGATTGATTTGAGTTTCAGTGTTTTTAACTGTGTAGATGATAAAAACATGAATGTTTAACGCTGACCATGTCGTCCTCTCCCTCCACCAGCCCGTAGGACGGCAGCATGGCTCCCTCCATCGTTGTGCTCTTGAACACTCCTTTGATTTTACTGCCAATGCGACTGATTCCGAAGGACTCGCCCCTCTTCGACGTGTTCCTGCAGTTCCGACATGAAGCATCAGCGCCGCTGAATAAAACACCAGACACACATTTCCTGCACACAGCACATGCAGCTGAAAGAGACGAGGAGCAGCAGACTGCGCAGGGCAGGAAAACACCACAGCAGCCAAACGCAGGCCAGAACGCCACTTCACAGCCACCGTACAATGAAATGCCGGAGGTTGCTGCTGAAGCACTGCCGGGCCAAAAGCAAAAGAAAACCGCTCAAAGCAGAAAGCAGGGATTTGATGAACAGATCTCTGCTTTTATTCCAATGATCATAAACATGTTGTGGGATCAGTTAGCAGCTGTGAGAAGCTGCACACATGCAGGAGCTGCGATCTGGACGCCACACGGAGATGGACCCTGACTTACTTGGGTGATGAGTGGCGGTGGGAGAGCGAGCCGTATGGGAAGTTTGTGAACGTGGACTGGGCATGGAGGGAGTTAAAGGATGCAGGTGAGGAGCTGCCAGAGGCGGTGAACAGTGAGGAGGGGGACTCAGGGCTCCAGTCCCAGGAGCTAGAAGCAGAATAGGGACCAGGCAGGCAGTTATGGAGGGAAGAGGACCAGAGTGGACACGGCGGGGACATGAAGGGACACACAAGGAAGAATGAACGGCCTGATGGAGGAGCTTAGGCTCGTCGGTGGGAGCAGTCCCAACAATGAATTACAGCGTGTGCTCTGCCGTCATACCGACACGACTGCAAAAACATGTGAAAAGAACAAAAAGGACTTTTCCTGTAGTGCAGTTGTGTAATTTAGAGCCAAAGCAAAAGAAACATGAGAATTAAAGCCTGGTAAAGGGTGGTTCACCTGATTAGCTTCATTAATCAAACATCATAATACGTCCTGCTCAGTCTAACCTGGAGTCTAACCTGGAGTCTAACCTGGAGTGTTACCTGGAGTCTAACCTGGAGTCTAACCTGGAGTGTTACCTGGAGTCTAACCTGGAGTCTAACCTGGAGTGTTACCTGGAGTGTTACCTGGAGTGTTACCTGGAGTGTTACCTGGAGTCTAACCTGGAGTCTAACCTGGAGTCTAACCTGGAGTGTTACCTGGAGTCTAACCTGGAGTCTAACCTGGAATGTTACCTGGAGTGTTACCTGGAGTGTTACCTGGAGTGTTACCTGGAGTCTAACCTGGAGTCTAACCTGGAGTCTAACCTGGAGTCTAACCTGGAGTGTTACCTGGAGTCTAACCTGGAGTCTAACCTGGAGTGTTACCTGGAGTGTTACCTGGAGTGTTACCTGGAGTCTAACCTGGAGTGTTACCTGGAGTGTTACCTGGAGTGTTACCTGGAGTCTAACCTGGAGTGTTACCTGGAGTCTAACCTGGAGTCTAACCTGGAGTCTAACCTGGAGTGTTACCTGGAGTCTAACCTGGAGTCTAACCTGGAGTATTACCTGGAGTCTAACCTGGAGTGTCACCTGGAGTCTAACCTGGAGTGTTACCTGGAGTCTAACCTGGAGTATTACCTGGAGTCTAACCTGGAGTCTAACCTGGAGTGTCACCTGGAGTCTAACCTGGAGTGTTACCTGGAGTCTAACCTGGAGTCTAACCTGGAGTCTAACCTGGAGTGTTACCTGGAGTCTAACCTGGAGTCTAACCTGGAGTGTTACCTGGAGTCTAACCTGGAGTCTAACCTGGAGTCTAACCTGGAGTGTTACCTGGAGTCTAACCTGGAGTCTAACCTGGAGTGTTACCTGGAGTCTAACCTGGAGTCTAACCTGGAGTCTAACCTGGAGTGTAACCTGGAGTGTAACCTGGAGTGTAACCTGGAGTGCTACCTGGAGTGTAACCTGGAGTGTAACCTGGAGAAAGCACTAGAGGAGCAGTGCAGCTCTGTGGTCTGGTGAGTGAGGCCCAGACTGAACAGACTGAGAACAATGAGGTACTTGAATGGAGCAGCACTGCTTAGCCAGCCGCTGGAGCCGCTGGAGCCGCTGGAGCCGCTGGAGCCGTCGGCTTGCCGGAGCCTCATACTCACCGAATGTCATCCATACTGAGGCTAGTTCTGCAACAATACGCACAAGCAGTTAGCGGCGGGCCAGACACTCCTCACCCCGACAGCTTTCCCCATGATCAACTCCTCATCTTCACTCGGCTCATCAGTCACTCTACATTGATGCTGTGGTGCTCTGCTCCAGGGACCGTTATGGAAAACTGAGAGTGAAATCAGAAAAGTGAAGAAATGCTGAGCTTGTCTTTTGACCCACCTGCTCATCTTGGAGTTTCTGGCTGGCGACTCGGCACCTCTCAGGAGCTGACGAAAGTACTGAAAGACAGGAGAAGGTTCTGGAGCCCGGAAACATTCTTCTGCATCACTTCCATTGGTTTTCAGCCACAAAATAATCGTTTTCATGAAACCATGTTGTGTTCTGCTTCCATCTTCCTCGTTTTAAAACATTCAACTCATGCAGCATCAGTTTCATAGTCAGGCCTGTAGGGGCACAATATTTCTTAAATATCATTTCTTTCACGCCTCAATAATGAGAATTTGTCCAGCACTTATGTTTGTGAGGTGAGTTTTCAATTCAAACTTAGTCGGCTAAATGTTCCTCTAACTTCTGTATGAGGAGCTGGTCGTCAGTAAAAGGTTTGGGGTGTGACGTCGTCACCTGAAGCTCAGAAGTGAGGTTTACCGGTTCAACATGCTGATACCCGGTGGGCTTGTGGCCAGCTTCAGCTCGTTGGTGAGGGTCTGGTGTCAGTGAGAGGATGAGGAGTTTGGTGTCATGTAGCTCCGCTTTGTTGAAGAAATGAGTGTGTGTATGAAAACCTCGTCACTGTGGCAGAACAGGGGGGTGAAGACGTTCTCCAGCAGCGACAGGACGTGTTCGTAAGCTTCAAACAAACATCTCATGGTCTGCAGCTTCACCACCTCCGAATATGGACCCTCAGCAACTGCAAGGGTAAAACACACACACACACACACACACACACACACACACACACACACACACACACACACACACACACACACACACACACACACACACACACACACACAATGTGTACGATCAACATACTTATTAGAAAGAAGTTGTATATATGTGCTTGCTAAGGGAGTTTTAATTCAGGTACAACTCTTTCTCACGTACTGTTGCGTATTTCTTCAACTATAAAAGGGTCAAAGCGGATTTTGTCGATACTCTCGTCCAAGCAGTAGGTCTCATAGATCTTCTTCACTTCCTCATGAAGCATCATCTTCTCTGAATTCGACAGCTCAGGGCACAAAATCTTGTCGTTGAATTCCTCTGAAGGTGAGGAGCAAGTCAGACAAATGGTAGTGACATTAAGACAACGTTGGTCCAGACGTCTCCGTCGCTCTGAATCTCACAATCAGAACCAAACATGCAGAAGCTGCTCTGACTCTTAAAGATTTGGATCATTGGTCTGAGATGTTGGTTAATGCTGCATTTGCACATCGGCATGATGCCTTACAAATATCACTTTCCTGTCATTCATAACATCCATAACATTCCTAACATTCCTAACATTCCTAACATTCCTAACATTCCTAACATTCCTAACGTGACCTAACACACGTGAATAGGGTCGTTAACAGGACGTGTTGGTTTGTGACATTCCTGATAGTCATGGATCTTGTTCTTAGCTGTTCTCATGGAAAACCTTCCATGAATGTCAAGAATCGCCTTGATTCGTGAAGTCTGGAACTGAGCGTGGCGATGAGTTGTGAAGCGTGGTGATGCATAGTAGAGCGTGACAGCATTGGTAATGTCTTATTGATGGTTCAGGTCTGTGACAGGGTGGCATGACAGCACCAGCTTCCCTCGGTCTGGCTCTGCCCCCAGCAGCATCCTTCTCTCTGTGCACCTCTGTGGCATTTCACTGGATGTGGATCTGGATTATCAGAATATTTGGTCGCTGTAGTGGTATCTGGATATTCATTTTGAGATGTGATTAATCACCTCCTCCCCCATGCTGCACGATGCCACACGGTGATGCTCCTCTCAGACTGCACAGACACTGGACCTGTCAACTCACCTGAAGTCAAACATAAGGCCCAGGGCTCAAACCCAGACCACACAAGGTTCCAATCCGGTCGGACAAACCACCAAGCAAGGTGGTTATATAGGATTTATAGGAGTTATGTTTTACATTTCACTGTATTTTGCACCAGAATGTTTTATTAAAATTGACTATGTGGAGATTGTCGTCATTTTCAGGAATTATTGTTTGATCTTGCAAAATTATAGATAATTTCATCAAGTGCACTGCAAGAAAAACCTTCAGTGTAAATTTAAAGTTTGTAATGGGAATATTTTGCCGGTCCAGCTCGCGCAAGATGAAACTGGACTGTGGCTCCTGAAGTCAAAGTCGGAGAAGGCGCAGTGGTTAGTGTTCTTGCCCCATGGCGAGAAGGTTGTGGGTTCGACCCAGGGCATTTCTGTATGGAGCTTGCATGTTCTCCCTGTGTACGCGTGAGTTTCCTCCCACAGTCCAAAAACATGCATGTGAGGTGAATTGGTGATGCTAAATTGCCCCTAAGTGTGAATGTGAGTGAGTGTGGGGTTGTTTGTCTGTATGTGTTTGTCCTGTGACAGACTGGCGACCTGTCCAGATGCATCCTGCCCTCGGTCACAGGCTGGGATCAGCTCCAGCACCCCGCCAGCCTGAACTGGACAAGTAGATGGATGGATGTATACATCTTTGTGTGTGTATATATACACACACACACACACACACACACACACACACACACACACCATATAGAAGAGCACCACCTAATATAAGAGCGCATGAAGAAAAAACAAACCTCCCCACTTGATGAAATATGATATATTAGCAAAAATGCTGAAACAATAGTCAATTTAATGTTGTTATAGTTTGTTTTTTTTATCCTTAAAACCGCTCTGCCCGGGACTGGGGGAGCAGCGTCCCTCGGTGTGGGGCGGGGGGCTTCAGAGTATGTATGTTTCTTCCATAACATATTTGGAATTTAGTTTCTTCGATAACAACTGGTTATTGAATCTGTCCTTGTTTCCTGTCATCAGAGGTTTTACTGTACACCAAATTCTCCCGATTCACAGCATTCATGACAGATGAGTGACGGAAAGCGACGATGCGGTATGGCACACAACAATATTGTTGATCATGCGTCATGATTCGCCTCAGTTTCGTGTCATTAATTGTAACGCATGGTAACTGTTAGTGACAATGCATGACGCCTCGGCCATGAATAATATAATTTAGGTCAAGTTCGTGATCCTCTGGCACGAATTGAGATTTATGCCAATCTTGACTTGTCATTGTTTTGTGTTTAAACAGCTGGAAAGCTTCCAGAATGCATTATTCCCGGTTCACACTGCAGGATAATGAGGCCCAGTTTGGCCCCGATTCTCCCTTCCAACAATCTTAAGGAAGCTCAGATCATCATGAGATAATCTTATGAGATAATCCTGCAGTGTGTGGGGTGTTCAGACTGCTGTCCTCTGCTCAGAAGGACGTCAGGACGCTCCCGTCTCTAATGGGGACATTCAACATGTTGGATTGTTTTGGCCGAGTTCTCCTGGTGTGTGGTGTCCCCCGGGGGGACAACCAGCAGGAGCCTGTTGACTGTGACGCGTAGCCAATCAGAAAGCCAGGTGACGTCATGGCGAGGAAACGCCGGACCGGACCGACAACCATGCTCCCGTTGTCTCCAAGGCTTTGACCAAATTTCTTTGGTCATTTCATTTATTTTTAAAATGTGTTGTTTCTGATAAAAACACACCACATGCATCCTCTTCGTCCGCCATGTTTGTGGAATCACGTTTGATCTCGAGAGGTTCTGCGAGATTTCCTGTCTGATGTGGGGACGTTCACCAGTGAAATGGGTTGGTGCTGCCGTGTGGCTGCACACCACACACTGGACCACCAGAACTGTGTGTGTGTGTGTGTGTGTGTGTGTGTGTGTGTGTGTGTGTGTGTGTGTGTGTGTGTGTGTGTGTGTGTGTGGTCTCTTAGGTCTGCCGACAATTTTAGTATCCTGCCGTGTGAAGCAGGCATTAGCAGTGAGAATTCTCACCTGACAGCGAAAGCATGAGCAGACTGACTGAACACAACCACAATCAATAAGATGCATGTTTGATGAGCAGATGAAAAACAATTTGATCAACATACACAAAGTCCTGTCACATGCTTCTCTGGCCTCGTGAGCAGCACAAGACCAAATAGTGATGGAGGAACTATTAGCACCACTAAAGCTTCACCACTGACTTTCATTTGACGGGTCACTGCATTAATCAGGATGTACAACTGAAAACACATTCAAATGTGTTCTCTTTTCATCACGTGTGTAACCAATAACGTGTTCGTTTTCAGGAACTGGTTGACACAGCAGACCACCGGCGGACCACCTGCGGGCCACCTGCGGACCACCTGCGGGCCACCGGCGGACAACCTGCGGGCCACCGGCGGGCCACCTGCGGACCACCTGTGGACCACCGGCGGACCACCTGTGGACCACCTGCGGGCCACCGGCGGGCCACCTGCGGACCACCTGCGGACCACCGGCGGACCACCGGCGGGCCACCTGCGGACCACCTGCGGACCACCGGCGGACCACCTGCGGACCACCGGCGGACCACCGGCGGGCCACCTGCGGACCACCGGCGGACCACCTGCGGACCACCGGCGGACCACCGGCGGGCCACCTGCGGACCACCTGCGGACCACCGGCGGGCCACCTGCGGACCACCTGCGGGCCACCGGCGGGCCACCTGCGGACCACCTGCGGACCACCGGCGGGCCACCTGCGGGCCACCGGCGGGCCACCTGCGGAACACCGGCGGACCACCGGCGGACCACCTGCGGGCCACCGGCGGGCCACCTGCGGACCACCTGCGGACCCCCGGCGGACCACCTGCGGACCCCCGGCGGACCACCGGCGGACCACCGGCGGGCCACCTGCGGACCACCGGCGGACCACCGGCGGACCACCGGCGGGCCACCTGCGGACCACCTGCGGACCACCGGCGGGCCACCTGCGGACCACCTGCGGACCCCCGGCGGACCACCTGCGGGCCACCGGCGGGCCACCTGCGGGCCACCTGCAGACCACCTGCGGGCCACCAGCTCAGAACCCACAAGGAGTGAAAAGTGAGCATGTGCAGGGTAAAGTGCTGCTGGGCATCAGGAGGAAACACAGTGAGCATGCACAAAGTGAAGCTGAGCTCCAGCAGTGGTCAGCCACTGCCTGGCATCAAGAAAAGACTCACCGACAGTGAGGCAGAACTGCAGCACGTGCACGGCTCCCTCCTGCTTCAAGAAGTTCATGAAACGAAACAGAAGATCTTGCTGCTCTCTGATTTCCTTCAACTCCAGCTTCAGCACCTGGTCGGAGAAGAAGCAGCAGCGTGAGACCCACACACACACACACACACACACACACACACACACACACACACACACACACACACACACACACAGGTCTGCTGTGTCGAATGAAACACTCACGGAGGGCTTTTTGTTGCGAGTATCTGAGTACTTATAAAGGAAAGGCACCGGTGAGGAGGAGGGCTCTGTAGCTTCTTCAGGCTGATGGGAAAAACACACAGTTTCCCTCAACATGTTAAAACACAGAATATAAAGCCGGCTGTGTGTCAGGCAGTCGGTACTTACCGGGGAGTTGTCGATGAATATCAACAGTAAATGATTCACAGTGTCCTGAAACCAACACAGTGAAAAATGTGAGCTCAAGAAGCTGAGCGGCGACACGTCAGAAACACTAAACCACCTGCAGGACCACCCCAAGTCTGATCATCTACACCTCCTATTCTCCCACAGGGGTAACTCTCATCTCCATTTACCAACACAGATCAGAGGGCAGAGATCAGGAGTCAGAGATCAGAGATCAGGAGTCAGAGATCAGAGATCAGGAGTCAGAGATCAGGAGTCAGAGATCAGAGATCAGGAGTCAGAGATCAGGAGTCAGAGATCAGAGATCAGGAGTCAGAGATCAGGAGTCAGAGATCAGGAGTCAGAGATCAGAGATCAGGAGTCAGAGATCAGGAGTCAGAGATCAGGAGTCAGAGATCAGAGATCAGGAGTCAGAGATTAGGAGTCAGAGATCTGTCACAGCTATGCTGTTATTAGGAAGTTAGCTTCACAGTCGTTCTGTTTGAGCATTTCAACTTATTCAGGTTCTGTGAAAAGCGATTTATGTAAATGATGTTTTGTGTTCAACCTAATGCCACATGAAGACTCTTCGTCCTTCAGTCGAGCCTCTGGCCTGGTCACAACAAACACATGCAGTATACTCAAAAAGCGTTTTCAGTCATTCACTTGGAGAAGGTTTGAGAGTCGGTTGGAAAACTTGACTGTTTGTATCTGGATGTGAATCAGACGATCATCTTCTTATGGATGTCAGGTTATTAAAGCATCGCTTCCTGGTCCGACCCACCCAGGATCAAATCACTCAGCCCCACTCTTCCCATGCTGACGGGAAACTATCACCAGGGTCCGTCCTAATGTCCCTCCTGTCTCCTTCTCTGTCCACTTCTCCTTCACCCAGGAAGTGTCCATTATAAGGACTGTCTGAATTCTCAATAAGCAGAGGAAAGGAGTTTAGCCTAGGAACCACTGATGCTTCCTCTAGAACCTCCTTCAGCCTAGGAACCACTGATGGTTCCTCTAGAACCTCCTTTAGCCTAGGAACCACTGATGCTTCCTTTAGAACCTCCTTTAGCCTAGGAACCACTGATGGTTCCTCTAGAACCTCCTTCAGCCTAGGAACCACTGATGGTTCCTCTAGAACCTCCTTTAGCCTAGGAACCACTGATGCTTCCTCTAGAACCTCCTTTAGCCTAGGAACCACTGATGGTTCCTTTAGAACCTCCTTTATCCTAGGAACCACTGATGCTTCCTTTAGAACCTCCTTTAGCCTAGGAACCACTGATGCTTCCTTCAGAACCTCCTTTAGCCTAGGAACCACTGATGCTTCCTTTAGAACCTCCTTTAGCCTAGGAACCACTGATGCTTCCTTTAGAACCTCCTTTAGCCTAGGAACCACTGATGCTTCCTTTAGAACCTCCTTTAGCCTAGGAACCACTGATGGTTCCTTTAGAACCTCCTTTATCCTAGGAACCACTGATGCTTCCTTTAGAACCTCCTTTAGCCTAGGAACCACTGATGCTTCCTTTAGAACCTCCTTTAGCCTAGGAACCACTGATGCTTCCTTTAGAACCTCCTTTAGCCTAGGAACCACTGATGCTTCCTTTAGAACCACCTTTAGCCTAGGAACCACTGATGCTTCCTTTAGAACCTCCTTTAGCCTAGGAACCACTGATGCTTCCTTTAGAACCTCCTTTAGCCTAGGAACCACTGATGGTTCCTTTACCAAAGGAGACCAGCTCATGTTCCCCCACAATTCCTTGCTGCAACATTTAAAGGAACCCGCTCATCGGAGCGTTCAGGGAAACTCAGGATGACTGAAAAAGGAGCAGATCATGTAAGTTACCAAAGCAATAATCTGCCTAGAACCACTTGAAATCATCTAGAACCACTTGTTTTCAGAAACTTGTAGTTCTTTACCCACCATGGCAGACGTCACTAACTTATTATGACGTCACTAACTTATTATGATGTCACTAACTTATTATGATGTCACTAACTTATTATGACGTCACTAAGTGAAAGTGCTGTCTGACTGCCACACCACTGTGATCACCTTTACTATCTCCTTTAGGAAGCCTCCTAACACCTTTCACTAACTCCTTTAGGAAGCCTCCTAACTCCTTTCACTAACTCCTTTAGGAAGCCTCCTAACACCTTTCACTAACTCCTTTAGGAAGCCTCCTAACACCTTTCACTAACTCCTTTAGGAAGCCTCCTAACACCTTTCACTAACTCCTTCAGGAAGCCTCCTAACACCTTTCACTAACTCCTTTAGGAAGTCTCCTAACACCTTTCACTAACTCCTTTAGGAAGCCTCCTAACTCCTTTCACTAACTCCTTTAGGAAGCCTCCTAACACCTTTCACTAACTCCTTTAGGAAGCCTCCTAACACCTTTCACTAACTCCTTTAGGAAGCCTCCTAACACCTTTCACTAACTCCTTCAGGAAGCCTCCTAACACCTTTCACTAACTCCTTTAGGATCCCTCCTAACACCTTTCCTAACTCCTTTAGGAAGCCTCCAAAAACCTTTCACTAACTCCTTTAGGATCCCTCCTAACACCTTTCCTAACTCCTTTAGGAAGCCTCCTAACACCTTTCACTAACTCCTTTCGGAAGTCTCCTAACACCTTTCACTAACTCCTTTAGGATCCCTCCTAACACCTTTCCTAACTCCTTTAGGAAGCCTCCTAACACCTTTCACTAACTCCTTCAGGAAGCCTCCTAACACCTTTCACTAACTCCTTTAGGAAGTCTCCTAACACCTTTCACTAACTCCTTTAGGAAGCTTCCTAACACCTTTCCTAACTCCTTTCGGAAGTCTCCTAACACCTTTCACTAACTCCTTTAGGATCCCTCCTAACACCTTTCCTAACTCCTTTAGGAAGCCTCCTAACTCCTTTCCTAACTCCTTTCGGAAGTCTCCTAACACCTTTCACTAACTCCTTCAGGAAGCCTCCTAACACCTTTCCTAACTCCTTTCGGAAGTCTCCTAACACCTTTCACTAACTCCTTTAGGATCCCTCCTAACACCTTTCCTAACTCCTTTAGGAAGCCTCCTAACTCCTTTCCTAACTCCTTTCGGAAGTCTCCTAACACCTTTCACTAACTCCTTTAGGAAGCTTCCTAACACCTTTCCTAACTCCTTTCGGAAGTCTCCTAACACCTTTCACTAACTCCTTTAGGATCCCTCCTAACACCTTTCCTAACTCCTTTAGGAAGCCTCCTAACTCCTTTCCTAACTCCTTTAGGAAGTCTCCTAACACCTTTCACTAACTCCTTTAGGAAGCCTCCTAACTCCTTTCCTAACTCCTTTCGGAAGTCTCCTAACATCTTTCACTAACTCCTTTAGGAAGCCTCCTAACACCTTTCACTAACTCCTTCAGGAAGCCTCCTAACACCTTTCACTAACTCCTTCAGGAAGCCTCCTAACACCTTTCCTTATCTCCTTTAGGAAGTCTCCTAACACCTTTCCTTAACTCCTTTAGGAAGTCTCCTAACACCTTTCCTTAACTCCTTTAGGATCCCTCCTAACACCTATCACTAACTCCTTTAGGAAGCCTCCTAACTCCTTTCCTTAACTCTGTAACGTCATCCATGAGGTTAAGGTAAAGTCGATAGTTAAGGAGTTAGGAGGGACAATTGGGACGGACACCAGGTCCTGATCTGTCCTCTGAAGCTGGCAAACTGGTGCAGAGCTTCAAGCACAGAAGTTTGATTTTCGGCCCTGAACATGTCTACACTCACAGGATCAGCCAAGTAGTCCATTGAAGGAAGGAAGACAGAACCAGCCAAGACTTCTCTGATGAGCAGAGTGAGAGATCTGAGAGGAGAGCAGAGCAGCAGGAGGTCACAGAGCGGTCAGAACATGCCAGGTCTTCTGAGGCCATGTGTTTTCTGCAGCTACCTGCAGTCCGAGGCTTTGGGAGGGAGGATGTAGGGGAAGAGCATCTCGGTCAGCCGCCTCAGGTAGAGCAGCTCGTCTCTGCGGCTGCGCAGGGCCACATGGAGATCTGGGCCGTATTCCTCCAGAGCAGCTTGTTGAAGATACTCCGCATTCTTCACTGCAGCCACAAAGAGAAGGTGTTAGTTTGTCCAGGAGCTGACAGGGACCGTGTCCCAGCAGCAGTACCTTTCTGCCTCGCTTTGCTAATAACTTCGATGTGCTTCATCGACACTTTCAGGAGCTTTTGTGTGATGAGTGACGCCACATCCACCTGAGAGGAAGAGTAGAGGGTCAAATAAATCCTTTCAACAATCTGCAGCTAAACATTTGAACTTTGTGCAATCTGAGCGTGACCTTCTGCGTCCGACGAACCAGCACGGCTGCAAAGAAACGCAGAGTCACTCTGAGCTCGTCCACAAACGCCTCATCGTCCGTGATGTCTCTAGAAGACAAAGAGCGCCCGTCAGCTCACCACTCTGCACAGCACCACCGCTCAGGAAGCAGCCTACCTGTACCAGGGGTACACAAAGTTCTCAAGGACCAGCTCCAGAATCTGCCAAAGAAACAAGGTGGACTCAGTGGACGGTCCAAACCTCAGTCACAGCAGTGCCACAAGCATGGTTTTACCTCTGAGAGAGAAGCATCAACTTTAGAGGGGATCTCCAGGTCGAGCCACGGCTGGTAGTTCTCCAGCAACAGAGTGGGTCTGACACACACACACACACACGCACACACACACACACACACACACACACACACACACACACACACACACACACACACACACACACACACACACACACACACACACACACACACACACACACACACACACACACACACACACACACACACACACACACACACACGTCGCTGTTAAACCATGGAGATGTTATACTGCCTCCTGGTGGAGAGAGCACTCTAACTCGTGTGTGTGTGTGTGTGTGTGTGTGTGTGTGTGTGTGTGTGTGTGTGTGTGTGTGTGTGTGTGTGCTTACCTGTGTCGTTTACATTTGATCTTCCCACAAACAGCACAGCTGTGGCCCAGCGGAAACAGCTCCTGCTGGAACGTCTGCAAGTCATGAGCATAGAGCTCATCAAGTCATGAGCATAGAGCTCATCAAGTCATGAGCATAGAGCTCATCAAGTCATGAGCATAGAGCTCATCAAGTCATGAGCATAGAGCTCATCATGTCATGAGCATAGAGCTCATCAAGTCATGAGCATAGAGCTCATCATGTCATGAGCATAGAGCTCATCATGTCATGAGCATAGAGCTCATCATGTATCACAATGCAAAGAAAAGAAGCTGAGAAACATGAAAGAATATGGAGGTTGAAAGAGGAGTGACAAGCTCTCAAAGCTTCTCCATGAAACAAGTTTCACTGCTTAAAAAATTCCCTTCTGACAGTAAAATCAATCATGACAAACTGAAGTCTATGATTCTATCATTTTCATGAGCTCTGATGACTTTCAGTCCACTGATGATAGCGAGAGAGGGATGAGGGTAGGGTCACCGTTTTAAAACTCCAGCTCTCCGAGGAGAACGGCGCTGAACCAAAACAATGAAAAGCAGCTCCTCCACTGTCGCAGGCCATTCACACCTCCGTGAAGCTGCGTCCTACTTAGGGATGGGAATTGATACGATTTTTCCGATTCCGATTACATTTTCCATTCTGTTTAACGATTCAATTCTTTATCGAGTCTCTTATTGATTTTTATCATTATTATTGTTGTTGTTGTTGTTGTTGTTGTTATTATTATTATTATTAAAAAGGAGAATGAACAGGTAGATTACTAGGGGTGGGAACTGATAAGATTTTATCAGTTCTTCTAACGATTCCTGAGTATTTGTTTGAGGGGAAAACAGTAGTTTCACAGTTTTCTGCACCAAAAGGAACAATTTAATTTTTTCCTAAGATTAAACTTGAATTATAATTTTTCCCTTAAAAAAGAACAGTCAAATGTGTATTTGCCTTCATTGCCCCCTGGAATTGACACTTTTTGATATTTTGCGCTGTTGACAAGTTAAGCCTCTCTGGGAGGCGGAGCCTGGAGAGGAATGAGGAAGTGACATACGAGGAGGAACTCGTTCTCTCGGTCTGCAGGGAATGCTGTTTACATGTTGTGTTGGTGCTTTTTGTGAGGGGATTTTCAACACAGAATGATCTAATACATAGACGTACAGTAGTAGACCTCTAATAGATTGTGTATGTCTACTACTAGACATACTCTAGTAGACCGTTTAATACTGTGACAACTAGGGGCTCACACATATAGTGAAGATCTACTAGCATATGTCTACGCTGTGGGCCCGTTGGAGCAGACCTTCACTACAGGGACAGATTGACGGCAGAGTTCATTTATTAAAAGTCCCTCATTAGTAGGAGAGAACACGGAGAGAACACGGAGAGAACACGGAGAGAACATGGAGAGAACATGGAGAGAACACGGAGAGAACATGGAGAGAACACGGAGAGAACACGGAGAGAACACGGAGAGAACACGGAGAGAACACGGAGAGAACACGGAGAGAACATGGAGAGAACACGGAGAGAACACGGAGAGAACACGGAGAGAACATGGAGAGAACACGGAGAGAACATGGAGAGAACACGGAGAGAACACGGAGAAAACACGGAGAGAACACGGAGAGAACATGGAGAGAACACGGAGAGAACATGGAGAGAACACGGAGAGAACACGGAGAGAACACGGAGAGAACATGAAAGCTCCACACAGAAAGGCTCCTGCCGGGATTTGCACCAAGACCTTTTTTTTTTTTTTTTAACTTGGACCTTGTGGCTGTGAGGCGGGAGGCTGTGGACTCTGTGGATTCAGGACGTGGTGAGTGGAACATGTATTAACGTATCATAATATTTAGTCCTTTATCATCTCCCACTTTAGACCTTCTTCCTCCATGTTTCCTCCTGGTTGGAGGAGCTCTGCGTCGCAGAGTGTGACGTCGTGCTACGAACCGCAACGCGACTTGACGTCGTGCTGGAAATGAATCGTTAAGAAGAATCGAACACATATAAGGTGTACGATTCCCATGGAATTGATCAGTTGGAACCGGTTCTAAGTCAGAACCGGTTTTCGATTCCCATCCCTAGTCCTACTCCACGCTAAACTTCATGAAGATAGTCCCAATGGTTGGAGCTGCGTTAGAGCTGGAAACATTGTGTTGCTGCTGCCTTGCTCAAGAATTTCCCCATGCAGGGATTAATAAAGTCATTCTGAGGTTCTAAAGATAGAAGTAGTTTATTATGAGATGATGACGTCACGCAGACCCCCACATTGTCCACATGGAACTAAAATACTTTGTACTGCTTCTTTTACTGTCCTGATACTAACCTCAAGTTGTCTTTAGAGAGAGTACATGTATACATTAGTACATTTCATACTTTACTGTAGAGAGGAGTTGATTACAGCCTCATATAAAATCAACAATAATAATAATATTAAAGCAAACAGAGCTGTGGTATTGGAATAGTATCGGTATCGGCAGATATACAACTTCAGGAATCGGGATCGGATCAGAAGTGAACATGAATCCCGAGATGAGGATGAGGACAGAGAGGGATGAAGATGAAGAGAGAGGGATGAGGACAGAGAGGGATGAAGATGAAGAGAGAGGGATGAGGACAGAGAGGGATGAAGATGAAGAGAGAGGGATGAGGACAGAGAGGGATGAGGACTCACCCTGGCCTTGGGTCTGATGGACAGCAGGACATTGGGCAGCAGAGACTCGGGGCCCAGTGAACAGTAGAACGTCACGACTCCAGCCAGGAACGACCAGAACGCCATGATGATGTGGAGATACCTGTAGAGCACGAACATGAAGACCAGCATGATGGAGTGAAGGAGTGATGGAGTCGCAGAGTGACAGTGACAGTGTTGGAGCGATGGAGTGACACAGTGAAGGACTAAAGTATTGGATCAATGGAGTGATGGAGTGAGAGTGACAGAGTGATGGAGTGATAGAGTGATTCAGTAAAGGACTAGAGAGTTGGATAGATGGAGTGAAGGAGTGACAGAGTGATACAGTGACAAGAGTGATGGAGTGTTGGAGTGATACAGTAAAGGACTAGATTGTTGGATAAATGGAGTGAAGGAGTGACAGAGTGATGGAGTGATACAGTGACCGAGTGATGAGTGTTGGAGTGATACTGTAAAGGACTAGAGTGTTGGATAGATGGAGTGAAGGAGTGACAGAGTGATGGAGTGTTGGAGTGATACAGTAAAGGACTAGATTGTTGATAGATGGAGTGAAGGAGTGACAGAGTGATGGAGTGATACAGTGACCGAGTGATGGAGTGTTGGAGTGATACAGTAAAGGACTAGATTGTTGGATAGATGGAGTGACAGAGTGATGGAGTGACAGAGTGATGGAGTGACAGAGTGATGGAGTGTTGGAGTGATACAGTAAAGGACTAGATTGTTGGATAGATGGAGTGACAGAGTGATGGAGTGACAGAGTGAAGGAGTGACAGAGTGATGGAGTGTTGGAGTGATACAGTAAAGGACTAGATTGTTGGATAGATGGAGTGACAGAGTGATGGAGTGACAGAGTGATGGAGTGACAGAGTGATGGAGTGTTGGAGTGATACAGTAAAGGACTAGATTGTTGGATAGATGGAGTGACAGAGTGATGGAGTGATGGAGTGTTGGAGTGATACAGTGACCGAGTGATGGAGTGACAGAGTGATGGAGAGAGAGTGAGAGAGTGACGGCGTGATGGAGTGACGGAGTGAAAGCACCTGTTCAGCAGCAGGGTACAGAGCAGCAGCAGCAGCAGCAGGAAACAGAAAACTGGATACTGACGGCCGAGCTCTCTGAGCCTCCCCACCTTCATCATCCTCATCACCTTCATCATCTTCATCAAGAACCTCTGCTGTTAAACAGACATGCTGTCAAAACACACACACACACACACACACACACACACACACACACACACACACACACACACACACACACACACACACACACACACACACAAGCACACGCGCACACACGCACGCACACACACACACACACACAGCTCTTACTGTCAGTGGTCGGTGGTCGGATCGTGTCTGTGGTGCAGCGACTCCATCATGAATCTGCAGAAAACAGACGCAGCCTGGTTCGGTCCTGCAGGTCCTGCAGGTCGTGCGGGTCTGCAGGTCTGCGGGTTCTCCGGGTCTACGGGAGTCAGTGCGTCCTCCTGGCGGACCTCAGCTCGGCGGTGACATCACCGTCACTTTAGTCCGTCCAAAGGCTGAAGCCTGGTTGTCAGTGCGCATTGCCCGGGGTACGCACACTGCAGCGCCACTGTGGAGAGAAGCTCCTCCCCGGGAGCGCGCAGCGGTAGCGCGCAGTGGAGGACCACAAACATAATATAATATACCTACGTATCAGCGCGGCCGCCATCTTGGATGAGTCCCCCACGCGACCCCAGTGCATTTATTTCTACTGAAGAAGATTTACTCCAACTACAATAATGAGAACGCCTCAAAGACCCGTGGGTACTGTGGTGAAACAGACTGTAGTGAGACACAATGTGGTGAGACACACTGTGGTGAAACAGACTGTAATGAAACACACTGTGGTGAAACAGACTGTAGTGAGACACACTGTGGTGAAACAGACTGTAATGAAACACACTGTGGTGAGACACAATGTGGTGAAACACACTGTAATGAAACACACTGTGGTGAAACAGACTGTAGTGAGACACACTGTGGTGAAACACTGTAATGAAACACACTGTGGTGAGACAGACTGTAGTGAGACACACTGTGGTGAAACACTGTAATGAAACACACTGTGGTGAGACCGACTGTAGTGATACACACTGTGGTGAAACACTGTAATGAAACACACTCTGGTGAGACAGACTGTAGTGAGACACACTGTGGTGAAACACTGTAATGAAACACACTGTGGTGAGACCGACTGTAGTGATACACACTGTGGTGAAACACTGTAATGAAACACACTCTGGTGAGACAGACTGTAGTGAGACACACTGTGGTGAAACACTGTAATGAAACACACTGTGGTGAGACCGACTGTAGTGAGACACACTGTGGTGAGAAATACTGTCGTGAAACACACTGTGGTGAGACCGACTGTAGTGAGACACACTGTGGTGAAACACACTGTGGTGAGACGGACTGTCGTGAAACACACTGTGGTGAGACAGACTGTAGTGAGACACACTGTGGTGAAACACTGTAGTGAGACACACTGTGGTGAAACACACTGTGGTGAGACGGACTGTCGTGAAACACACTGTGGTGAGACCGACTGTAGTGAGACACACTGTGGTGAGACAGACTGTAGTGAGACACACTGTGGTGAAATACTGTAATGAAACACACTGTGGTGAGACAGACTGTAGTGAGACACACTGTGGTGAAACACTGTAATGAAACACACTGTGGTGAGACAGACTGTAGTGATACACACTGTGGTGAAACACTGTAATGAAACACACTGTGGTGAGACCGACTGTAGTGATACACACTGTGGTGAAACACTGTAATGAAACACACTCTGGTGAGACAGACTGTAGTGAGACACACTGTGGTGAAACACTGTAATGAAACACACTGTGGTGAGACCGACTGTAGTGAGACACACTGTGGTGAGAAATACTGTAGTGAGACACACTGTGGTGAAACACACTGTGATGAGACGGACTGTCGTGAAACACACTGTGGTGAGACCGACTGTAGTGAGACACACTGTGGTGAAACACACTGTGGTGAGACGGACTGTCGTGAAACACACTGTGGTGAGACAGACTGTAGTGAGACACACTGTGGTGAAACACACTGTGGTGAGACGGACTGTCGTGAAACACACTGTGGTGAGACCGACTGTAGTGAGACACACTGTGGTGAGACAGACTGTAGTGAGACACACTGTGGTGAAATACTGTAATGAAACACACTGTGGTGAGACAGACTGTAGTGAGACACACTGTGGTGAAACACTGTAATGAGACACACTGTGGTGAGACAGACTGTAGTGAGACACACTGTGGTGAAACACTGTAATGAGACACACTGTGGTGAGACAGACTGTAGTGATACACACTGTGGTGAAACACTGTAATGAGACACACTGTGGTGAGACAGACTGTAATGAAACACACTGTAGTGAGACACACTCTGGTGAAACACACTGTGGTGTGACAGACTGTAGTGAGACACACTGTAGTGAGACACACTCTGGTGACACTTGAGTGACTATCTAACAAACAAATACAAAAATAAGTAAAATACGACAGTGTGTGTGTGTTTGCCCACTGGGTGTGGCTGGAGCTTTCTGTGGGGAGGTCTGTGGCAACACCCCGAGACCTGAGGCCACCGCGCCCAGCCAGGCCCCAGCAAACCCCCTCCCCCGGAGAGGGTACTCTGTGGAGGACCTTGTATTGTAAAGTACTGTGTAGAGGAGCTTGTATTATAAAGTACTCTGTGGAGGAGCTTGTATTGTAAAGTACTGTGTGGAGGAGCTTGTATTGTAAAGTACTGTGTGGAGGAGCTTGTATTGTAAAGTACTGTGTGAAGGAGCTTGTACTGTATGAGCTGTATGGTGGTGTTATTAGAGTACTAATGTACTAGTACAGAGTAGTGACCAAACGTTGGGTCTGGTGATGTTGAGATCTTCTTCCCATCTGGAGGTTGAAGGGATGTTGAGATATTTGAAGCTCCAGGATTGAGATGATTTTAGAAAGAGGTTTAGGAGCTGAGATCTTCAGGAGCTTTGTCACTGTCTGAGGTCAGTTCTGCTCAATCTCTTCTAGATTACACTGACTTGGGATTATTGACTGAAGCTGAAGAGGTTCCAGATACTTGTTCTGACTGATAGCAGATGGTTCTATTAGGTCATTCAATGGAACCAAAGAGTTACTGGAGGAAAGTTCTTCTAAGGTTCTTCTTCCTTTATTTTGCCATCTTGGGAAGTTTCTTGGTTTCTTTCTTTGCAGGATGTCAGGATTGTTCCAGAGGGGGTGAAGAACCTCCCAGCAAGCTGTCAGAGACGTGGTTCTATTGATGCTTTTAAAGCAGCTGGGTTCTTTGATGAAGGACTGAAGAAGGGAAGATCTCTGGTTTGGAGATCTTCACACAAGGTTTTCTCAATGTCTAGCCAGCCTTCATCTAAGGCACATGTGTCGAACTCCAGGCCTCGAGGGCCGCAGCCCTGCACGTTCTCCACGTCTCCCAGCTTCAACACAGCTGATTGCAATGAGCAGCTCGTTATCTGGCTTTGTGCTGAATGTGGTGATGAACCATCAGGACATTCAGGGGAGGGAGACATTGAAAACGTGCAGGGCTGTGGCCCACGAGGATCTGAGTTTGACACCCCTGATCTAAGGCTTTCTGATTCATCCATTTTACTACATAAAGTACTTTATTGGCCAGATAATAAGTATAAAAGTTGACATGACGAAACAACATGACAACAAAATGACATGACAACACTGATAAGACAACACAAAGCCACATGACAACACATGATGCACATGATGATATGACACAGGACATGAAGGAAGAACTTTGTACTGTTGCCATGGTTGCAAACCAAGTCATACAAGTGGTCTGGGGGGCGAAACCCGGGCTGCTGGAGTCAAAAGGACCAAGAAAGACTTCATTTTCCTCCCAAAGTAAAATGGTTCAGTAAAACAGTCCCTGACAGACCTGAGTTAATGCATTTGCATCACAGGGAGGCTGAACTTGTAAAAGCCTTTTTATTTTCTTAAGAGACCAGAGTAATAAAATGGCTTTTTTGCAATTTGCTTAAATTGAGAAATGTATATTTAAAGTGTAATTGTCTTTGCACTGAAGCAGGAAAATATTTTGACGTTTTGTAGAGAAAAACACACCTACTGTGACACCTGTCAACTCTGAACTGTTCATCAGAAAAATGACTTCCACAAAGACATACGGTTTGTGGGATGGTAAGCATATCCATGTTGGAGACTTTTCAATACTAAATTTTAGATATAGAAATGCAATCAAGAGGAAAATCCCTGCAGATGTATTGAAGCAGTCTTTGCTGTAAATGACTAAGTATGTTCTTAAATCCCCACATCCTTGTTTCTATGGAGTTCTTTAATGATAAAAGGTGTAATCGGCGCCTATAGAAATATCTCACCGATGACCTACGTCCACGTCGCTTTTTGGGACTGGAAGCAGTGTAGAAGTAATGAATCACATTCAGTCACAACAGGACAGTTATTTAGTTCATGTATTTGTACCTAATGAAGACTTCACCCAAAGAGTAAGACACACATAGAAATCAAAAACTTTATTACAAAAATAAGTTACACTCACCTCCATTTTACAGTATAAAACAATTTATTTGCAGGAATGCAAAAAACGTTGTTGGCCACCAACAATAGTTTAAAACTGCTAACATCTTTTTTTCAAAAGGTGGTTGGTATGATTTTATTGAGGGAGTTAACTGTATAGAAAACTGGGATTGAAGAGCAGTTTCCTCGATGCTATACCTGGAAATCATTCACTGCAGTATCCCTTCTACCACTTTGGGATTATCATCCCGGCCAAGTCGTAGCAGCGGGTGTTAGGCACACATGCTCACTGGCTGGGCAATATGGCAATTCAGTCATCATCAATCAAGATTAACCTGAAAGATCTTCATGTAGCTGCTGTTCTGGACCATCCAAGACAAACATGATCTTAACAAAATGAAGATTTCATCAACTTCTGACATTATCATGACACTGTTGGAAAATGTGTTGTATCCATATAAAAACAAATCCACTGGATCAATACAGTGGCACAAAAGGGACACTGCAGGGCTTTATTTTTGTTTATTTATTTTTTTTAATCAAAGGCAGTTGGATGCCTGTGATGTTGAAGCCTTTACAAAAGTAACATTTTCCAAAAAACCTATACATCCAGTAACTACATACTCTGAAGAAGCAAGGTGGCTAGTTCAGTTCAAAATAGGATCAAAGCAGGGCTCGTTTGGACTCATCATATGAGATTGTTTTGCATGCCCAGTTTGACTGTTTGCAGTCTGCAGAGCTGCAGCTAAAATGACTATATTACATTAAGTACATCGTTTTTGCGCTGCAGCTCTTGTGCATATTTTGTTTGGAAACAAGCCCTGCTTTCATCAATATAGTTTCCCTATTTACAGTACAGGCCGGGTAGTTTAGTCCTCTGTACTGAGGTAGTCAACCAACCCTTAAAGACAAGTTCTTAAAAAGAACCACTTTCCTGGAATGCCTGACTTATCCATGCCAGGTGGGTACACCTTAAAACCCTGCAAATGTTCTCTTTCAAACATCCAGATCAAACAATTATTAACATGGAGATTCCCACAATAAAAATCGCCATTAGCACAAAAATATACATCAAGCTCCTTTGAGCCACTTCAAACCTAACAACTTAAAAAGTGCAATTTCTTCAATAATTATTCAAAAATGGCATGTTCAGGGACAGGGAAGGGGGAGATTGTAAGGGCAATTAATAAAGCCCTGTATTGCAGGACTACATACAGGGACTCGGGGCGAAGAGGCTGTGGCAAGAATTCAGAATCCCACGCTCTTTTTTCTTTAAGGTGGCAGTTTCGGACAAAAATATGAGTATAAAAAAAACATGGGGAAGGGAGATGCTTCTTCTGTAAGGCTGGAATATCATTGGACCTTTTCATCGTGCTCGTCGTCGTCTCAAATTCCATTGCAGCTTATGGTGTTACCCCACACATCAAGTCAGTATCAACGGTGACAGGTCAGGACCGCCCTCTGCCCCGTTTCCCTGCTGAACCAATCAGAACAAAGACAGAGTGAGCACGCACACGTCAGCGAATCTGAGCTCCACCCAGAAAAACGACCCCTGAAATAAACTGGGCCCTGACTCCATCCTCACAACCTCCTCTGCTCCCCATTACTCTGCACTTTGATTCCCCCACTGGCAATAAAAAAGCTCAAAGCACAGCAGAGATCAGGAGTTGTGTGTCAATTAGGAAATGTGGAGCAGAAACGTAACTTCACAAGTCCCAGTGTGACCGATTGGATTTTCCCCACTTCACGTGTATCAGCATGACGGTATCAAAAGGTTTTTTCTTACGTCTGATTGTTCCAAGGCTCCCTCGCTGGGAGAAGCCCACCCGGCCCCTCGCCGTCACAGCACCACGGCCTCTGGTCTGACTGGCACCGCCGCGGACGCCCCCCCTCACTCCTCGGCCCCTCCCAGACCCTTGGAAGTCGTCGTAGCCGTAGTACGGATCGTCGTAGCCGCCTCGGTAGCTGTGGTAATCATACCCATAGTAATCGTAATAGTCTTCATAGCCGTAGTAGTCCGGAGGGTAGGAGTAACCTCCCCGCCCACCTCTTCCTCTGCCTCTCGTGGGTGGGGGCATGTGGGGGGGCCCGTAGTAATAGTATTCATCATACCTGAGGAGACACAGTCTACATCAGCATGAAGCTACCTGAAGCTGGCTCCATCTCGTACGGAGATGTTTCGCTTACATCTGTGTTTTAGCCGCTTGTCTCTGGGCTTTACGCTCTTTCCTCTTCTGGTCGGGTGGTTTGGCAAACACGATCTCGATGTGCTCTCCTTCAAGGTCTTTGCCATTGAGATCAGCCAAAGCCTGACAAATTGATCAATAACCCAGTTTGACAGGTTGAATCACAGTAACCAATTGGAAGCAGAAAGTCACCATGAGGTTTGTTTTTACCTTCACAGCACCGTCTCGTTCCTCAAAGTGGATGAAGGCGTAGTCTTTCAACTTTTTAACTCGCTCCAGCTTCCCAAACTGACTGAAGGCCTTTTCGAGGATCTCCTCCGTCACAGTGCTGGCCAGGTTCCTCACAAACAGCACCTTGACCTGGAGAGATGACCAGCTGGTTGGTTGGGTGGAAGGAACAGGAGAGAGATGAAGTGCAGCTGCACTTAGATCTCACCTTGGCCATGACTTCAGGGTCTGGGTCTTCGATGGGATCGGCCCACTCCACGGTCACCACGTTCCCCCACACCTTCACCTTCCCACTCATCAGTCTGCGGCGGGCCTGAGCTGCCGTCTTGTGGTCTTCATATTCCAGGAAGCAAAAGCCTCGATTCTTCTTCTTGTCGTCAGGCTGGTGGTACAATATGACATCATTTAGACCCTCTGCAGACAGAAACAAGAGAGAGGCGGACAAACAGCTTCAATTATTCACACCAAATCAAGTTAGGACTTAAATTCTACCATTAAAATGATGACTGTGAATCAAACATCGCAGTTTAGTGTCCAATCAGATCTTAGCGGTAAACCATCACAGTGACGTGAATCACTCCGATCAAATAAAAGCATCATCATCTGGACACAGACAGGAAACCCACCGTGACTCACCTGTGACTTTAGCAAATTCTTCAACAATTTGCTCTTTTGTTTTACTCTTGGGAATGGAGCCAACAAACAGTCTATTATTGGCCACAGAGATGCACACGCCAATGTGTTTACCCGGTCGAATCTCATTGTTGTTGCACTGAGGAAAGACGGGAGAGTTTAAGTGTAAAAACACAGACGTAATGGAGCACACAGGTTATTAGCAGACATGTTTCAGGGGTTATCAAGTCACCAGTTTGACCGCCTGCTGAGCAGCTTCTTTCGTGCAGAACGTGACGAAGGCGTAGCCGCGGTTCAGGCCGCTGAGGGGATCCATCATCAGGCGCAAGTCCCAGATGGGTCCGGCTTTCTCAAACAGTGGAACCAGCTCATCTTCAAAAAGGTCTCGGGGGATTTTGCCTACAAATATCTGGTTGACGAAAAAGGAAAATGCAGTGTTAAATTTGATGAGGTTTGTGGCAACAGTAGACGGGTTGGACTGGTCAGGTGCAGCTGGTACCTCTGTACCGATGGTCGGCTGCACCCCAGAGTGGGCCGACTCTGGTGGGGGGCCGCCGTACTTCCTCTGTCCTGTTGTCACATCAAGTGTGTATCCAGTCCTCTCCAGTAAAGCCTGCGTGTTAAATGGACACCAGGAATTCATTATACTGCAAACTGGAAAGGCATTTCTCAAAGTTGACAGTGAAGAGAGCGAGCCGGGGGTCTCACTTTGATTTTGGCTTCATCTGGTCCTTTATTGGTGTCCGACACTTTGGTCCCTTGTTTCTCTCTTTGTCTGTACGTCTTCATCACGCCACAAAGGAAGGCACTTTTGTTCTAAGAGAAACATAGAAACTTCTAAATACAATCAGACTAATTAAAACCACCAACATGAAAATCCAAGCGCTGAACGGACAGGAAGGGTTAGTCAAAGACAAGGAGACATGGAATGAGATCGGACTGCGTCACACAGTGAACCAGCCAGGTTGTACACATACCTGAACATGTGAGAGGTCGCTGTCCTTGAATTGCAAGAGGACTTGGAGAGCACCTTCCTCGTTGAATTCTTTCAGAGCCTCAATTGCCCGATCATCTAAGTCACTGTGTGACACCAAACCTGGAGGACCAACAGGAACAAAAGAAGGAAGTGAGGAGCTACTCACACCAGCAAACATCACTTCAAGCACAGAAATGACAAATGAAACCATCAAATGGAGGCATCTCACATGTTTGTCTTTAAAATGGGTAATGAATAAGTAATGGATACTACAATTAGCTGTGAGGAGCAGGACTCATCTAATCTAATGGATTCAGCGTCTAGGCAGCACTTAACTCTCCAACCAGCACATTCCTACTGAACTAATCACAACAGATGTGACACTGAAACTTGATCTGTCGGAGCCCCTCTATACGTCTACAGGCTGTCCATCACCTGCCCCAGCAGACAATCTGACACCTGGTATCATTGTTTCTGCCTCAGTCCCATCTGGCTAAAGGTCCACACCACTACTTTCTACACGTGCGCACCCAAACAATCCCCCTCCCTGCAGCTCACCCCCCTACAAACCTGTCCGGCTGCCCAGGCTACACTGGTTTAGGATCTAGCTCACGCCACAACAAGATGTAAAATGTGGACACAATTTACAGGAAAACACTGATTACATGCGCTATTCTTCTCGAAACTCCCAGAAAAAGACTATTCCTTCGTGCTGACACCACCAACCATGTTGGGAATGCAAATGCTGCAATCATTTACACATTTTCACTCAAGTAATGTGTAATTTAATATTTCGTAGCACTGCAGTACCCATTTTGGTAGGAAACCACAAAAAGTTGCTTCAGGATCCCAATTCCCACATTCAAAAAGGTGATAAGATGACAATACATGCAAGAAATTGATAAACATAAAAAGTGCATATTGAATATGCAAGTATATTTATATAGTTCCTTACCTGCTATGTAAATTTCATCTAGTTTTTCAGCAACTTTCTGTGGTAAACCAGCTTCTAATAAAGTCTGGAAGTGCTCAGAATGGGTAACTGCAGCAGAGGTGTCCATTGCGTCTTCTGGACCATTTCCATTAATATGTTCTGTGGCCATGTCTCCAGAAATCTGTGTAGATGCAATGAGCCAAATTAATCCTGGGTCAAGGGCAAGACTTAAGAGTATGATCAAGAAAGTGTAAAGTCTCAGTCCTGACAGCAAAAAGTCATTAAAAAATACACAGAAGCCATCTTGACTGGTTACAGTTCTGACTATGAGTGACATCGTTACTATTGATGGCAATATTAAAGCAGAGCAAGAATTAGCATAATATTGTGGAGCATCACAGCCTTGAGACTCTTCACTAACTTGACACTTAAAGGAACTCTTGAACGTAATTGATGCCCAAACCCAGGATGTATTGTGTAAAACACAGACAATGCACAATCCAAATTCCCCCAGAAATCACACATATTGTAGAAAAACAGTGGGTGCTGCTGCGTTAGAGCCCATGTGGCAGGATGTTCCATCGTGGTTAGTCAGTAGCGCCTAGTTTATGTGCTCTGCTCTTTAAATGACATGTTAGTAACACTCTCAGTGCTGACTTCAGCACAGGACATACAGCTGACACACTGTTCCCCCAGATAGAGAGAGAGAGACAGGGACTGACCAGGCACAGACACAGCCTTTAGTGTTGTGATTAGCTTTCTGAAAACTACAGCGAACACGGAGCCCTGTAGTGGTTATAGAAAAAAAAAACACGTGGGAACGATATGTTGCTCCCTGAAGTCAATAATACGATGGAACGAGATAATTTAATCCGCGATCGTGAAGCCGTGGCTCTCGAGAGTGCTGCAGAGCTCCTCCGCTGTCAGTCAGCTACGTCGGATATAATTTAGAAGCAGTTTTTCATTGTCATATTTTTTTTCACGCTTTTCATGGCAACATCATTGTAACTAACTTCACGTCCAGGTCTTGTTTCGCGTTATGAGCGCAGGCTGAGGCAACGCAGCCGCACACTGCATTGCGCTCCGCTACAAGACGCCCCACTATTCTTTTCTACCCACAGAACTTGTTTAAATTGAATACTTTTGGTTCATCAGCAACTTAAAAACAAACTACATACTACTGTAAATGAAAGCTTGGATTTCTTAGCCAAAAAATGAGCCTCTCTTCATGTGAAAGAGAACTTGTGTTTACGTAGGTTGCATTTGAAACAGCTTGAGAGCTTCATTCTATCATTCTACACCTCTCGTCTTCTCCAATGTTAAAGCATTTGATTCAGACACATCCAGAAATAAAAGTTAAAGGTGCAGAAATTCACAATGTAATGCCGAAATTTTGAAAAATAAGCCCCTGGCTCATTCATGCGTTATTTCTTTTCCTCTCTTTGGCCACTTCGGGGCTCTGGACTAAAGCGAAAAAAACAACAATAGAGATACTAGGAGATGCAATGTTTTCTGGCTCTTTGGTCTGCAGCCGAGGTTCAGGTCAGACTAGATGGAGCGACCCGGACAAAATCGATGAATACAGTCCGTCTCCTCGTTCATGTGTGAGCGCTGTCAGTGTTAAATTGGTGAAATTAGTGACGTATCACGTTTTGGAGTGACGCAATGACTCTCACTTGGCTCCGTTAAAGGTGGAAAAAGAACCGGTTCTTTTGCGGTGCTCATTTAAGAACTGGCCCTGGTACCGGCCCTGAACTAGCATCTGGTACTTTTTGGTGGAAAAGCCCTATGACGGTCTTTCACTGGGACGCCAAGCTAAAGAGGACAGTGATCAATGGAACGAACAAAGCTCCTCTCTTGCAGCTACACTGAATGCAACGTGGTCACACTAACTTTCTACAGGGTCCAGCCACGCTGGACTCCACAACTCCACTAAACGTGGACAACTTGTGGAGGTCTGGCCTTCACTGCAGCCGGACTGGGACTCCGAGTGTCTGGTCCAGTATTCAGTCCAGCTGGGGCCGGAGTCAGGTGGTCTGATCCGGCCTTCAGCCCAGCCAGAGCCGGATTCTGGTGGTCTGGTCAAGCCGGAGCCGGACTCTGGTGGTCTGGTCAAGCCGGAGCCGGACTCTGGTGGTCTGGTCCAGCCGGAGCCGGACTCTGGTGGTCTGGTCAAGCCGGAGCCGGACTCTGGTGGTCTGGTCCAGCCGGAGCAGGACTCTGGTGGTCTGGTCGGGCCTTCAGTCCAGAGCGGTCTGCTAACCATCTGATGTCGCTCAGCACGTGTTTCCTCTGAGCTTCAGAGTCCTGCAGCCTTAACGAGCCACCGGGAGGCCTCGGCAGATAGCCTGACAGCTTTCACATGCAGACGCGGTTATTGCCCAGAGTGAAAGGTGGCGGCTGGGGGGAGGGGGTCGGGCAGGGGAGGGGGTGGTGGGTCTGGCTCGCACACGTTGGAGCCAGCTAGCAGCTAGCGGCTAGTCTGCGGAGCTAACAGGCTAAACAGACCTTCATCAGGACAATAACATGAGGCGTCACGAAGTCCGTTCCACCTCTGCAGCTACATGTAGGACCCACGGCTGGACGAATCGCGTGTCGGTACAATAGTACGCGTGTTGTGCGCCCTCTGGGAGCGCGAAGCGGCGTCTCGTGCTCGTGCTGTTAGCACTCAGTGACAATGAGCATCTGTCAGAACGGCTAGCTGTAGCTAGCACGCTGCTCCCCGGTCTGTCAGGCCATTGTTACAACGTCACATGTCACTACGGACTTCGCAGAATGACAAAGCACAAGTTTTCGTTTTCAGTACGATCTACCGAGGATTCGAGGACCAGCGGTGGTTCCTGTGGGTCGTGTTCAGTCCGCGTGTCGCCGCAACAGAGGAAGAGTCCATTTCAAAAAGCCGGTGAGAACAAGCAGTTTCACATTGTTTCAAACAGCCCCGCGACCCGCGCTCTAACCCAGCTAACAACCAACAATCACCGGCCCGTCACGAGCATTCGCCCTACCTGCCGCTGGCACACCAACGTGTATGGTGCGGATTACTTAGGTATGTGATATTTAAAAGACAGAAAAAGTGTAAAAGTCCCGGCACTGGTCCGGCTCCACTCATTCACTGTGATGATGTAAAATGGCTGCCACGTTCACGCCTCGAGTTTTGTCTCGTCGATGGGGTTTCTCGGTCTGAGCTGCAGGGGCTCTCCTTGTATATTACATTACAGCAGAGCGGCTAGCACGAGAGCGGCCGATATACTGTAACTCTGATAGTGTGTGTGTGTGTGTGTGTGTGTGTGTGTGTGTGTGTGTGTGTGTGTGTGTGTGTGTGTGTGTGTGTGTGTGTCCTCAGCCTTTTGAACGGCAGTGTGTGTATATATATATATATATATATATATATATAATTTCCTTATTTTTGAAAGAAAAGCACTGTTTTTTTCAATGAAGATACTTTAAGCTAATCAGAAATACACTCTATACATTGTTAATGTGGTAAATGACTATTCTAGCTGCAAATGTCTGGTTGTTGGTTCAATATCTACAGAGGTGTATAGAGGCCTGTCCCTCCAGTGTTCTAATGCTCCAATGTGTTGCTCGTTGTGTCAGAAGGCTGATGGATGATTAGAAAACCCTTGAGCAATCATGTTAGCGCAGCTGAAAACAGTTTAGCTGCTTAGAGAAGCTATAAAACTGAGCTTCCTTTGAGCAGCTGGAGGATCTGGAGCATCACACTGGTGGGGTGGATTCAGGATCCAAATGGCCAGAAAAAGAACTTTCATGTGAAACTCAACAGTCTATTCATGTTCTTAGAAATGAAGGCTACTCCATGCGAGAAATTGGCAAACTGAAGATTTCCTCCAGCGGTGTGTCCTACTCCCTCCAGAGAACAGCACAAACAGGCTCTAACCAGAGCAGGAAGAGAAGTGGGAGCAGGAAGAGAAGTACATTAGAGTCTCTAGTTTGAGAAATAGACGCCTCACAGGTCCTCAACTGGCAGCTTCATTAAATAGTACCCGCTAAACGCCAGAGTCAACCTCTCCAGTGAAGAGGCCACTCCGGGATGCCGGCCTTCAGGGCAGAGTGGCAAAGAAAGAGCCAAATCTGAGACTGGATAATAAAATAAAAGATTAATATGGACAAAGAACAGAGACATTGGACAGAGGAGGACTGGACAAAGTGTTATGGACGGACGAAAGGGAGTTTGAGGTGTTTGGATCACACAGAAGAACATTAGTGAGACGCAGAACAACTGAAAAGATGCTGGAAGAGTGTCTGACACCACCTGTCAAGCAAGGTGGGGTAAGGTGATGGTGTGGGGTTGCTGTGGTGCTGGTAAGGTGGGGTAAGGTGATGGTGTGGGGTTGCTGTGGTGCTGGTAAGGTGGGGTAAGGTGATGGTGTGGGGTTGCTGTGGTGCTGGTAAGGTGGGGTAAGGTGATGGTGTGGGGTTGCTGTGGTGCTGGTAAGGTGGGGTAAGGTGATGGTGTGGGGTTGCTGTGGTGCTGGTAAGGTGGGGTAAGGTGATGGTGTGGGGTTGCTGTGGTGCTGGTAAGGTGGGAGGTTTGTTCAGGGGAAAAGGATTTTGAATAAGGAAGGCTATCCCTCCATGTTCCAGCGCCATGCCGTCCCCTGAGGACAGCGCTTGGTTGGAGCCAGTTTCATCCTCCAGCAGGACAATGAGCCAGAGCACCTCCAGAGGGTGGAGGAGTATTTAGAGGAGAAGCAGGCAGCTGGTATTCTATCTGTAATGGAGTGGCCAGCACCGTCACCACATCTAAACCCCATTGAGCTGCTGTGGGAGCAGCTTGACCGTATGGGACGCAGGAAGTGTCCGTCCAGCCAGTCCAACTTGTGGGAGGAGCTTCTAGAAGTGTCGGCTGACATTTCTCCAGATTACCTCAACAAATTAACAGCTGGAAGGCCAAAGTACTGCTGGGATTACTGCAGATGGAGGATTCTTTGACCAAAGCAAAGTTTGAAGGAAAAAATTATTATTTCGAATAAATATCATGATTTCTAACCTTGTCAATGTCTGGACGATATTTTCTATTAATTTTACAACTAGTGTGTAAATAAAAGTGACTTTTCATGGAAAACACAAAATTGTCTGGGTGACCCCGAACTTTTGAACGGTAGTGTAAATATATATATATATATAACTGATATATTGTACACACATATATATAACTGATGTATTGTACACACACATATATATAACTGATATATTGTACACATACCCAACTTTAGATCTCCACCAAATCCATCACCCCAGTCATCCTCTCCACCATCAATAACTGCCTCAAAACCTGGATGGGCAATAACTTTATCAAACTCAACAGCAATAAAACAGAACTCCTCATCACCAGAGCCAAATCTTGTTTTCCCTTTGTACAGAGTTTCACCCTCCTCATCGACAACAGCCACAAAGTCACCCCCTCCCCTTCTATATGCAACCTCAGCATCTTAATGGACTCCACCCTCACGTTTCAAACACACATCAACCATATGCCAAAAACATCCTTCTTCCACCTCTGTAATGTCGCCCGCCTCTTTCAGACCACAGCTGAAATACTCATCCTCGCCATCATCCTCTCCAGACTCTATAATTACAAAAGCCTTCTTTATGGACTCCCCACCACTCATTTACCAAACCTATAATACATCGAGAACTCTGCTGCCCACCTCCTTACTCACACCCCCATCCTCCAACAGTTCCACTGGCTCCCTGTGCAATATGGCATTCAGTACAGGCTCCTACTCCTCACCTACAAGTCCCTCCATAACCTGGCCCCTCTCGACCTCACCGACCTCCTGCAACCACACTATCCCACCCGCCGCCTCCGCTCTGCCAACACCAACCTCCTCACACCCATCAACCCAACTGAGCTTGGGGGACTGAGCCTTTGCTGCCCCCACCCTCCCTGCCCTCTGGAACTCGCTCCCACAACCCATCAGGAACACAGACTCAATCCAAAACTTCAAAACACTCCTCATAACCCACCTGTTCAAATGTGCTTTTCCTTAAACTATTGTTATTATTATCATCATCATCATTGGTATTATTATTGTTATTCATCCATCCCTCCATCTTCTCCCTCTTATACATTCCCGGGTGGTGGTGGTGTCAGTCTGAGCACCGTCACCCAGATCACATTGACCCATTAAGAACCTTCCTGCAGGTGGAGAGCCCACAGGAAGGTGGAGAGCCCACAGGAAGGTGGAGAGCCCACAGGAAGGTGGAGAGCCTACAGGAAGGCGGCGCCCGGCATGGGACATGAACCCTCTACCTTGAGACTGAGAGTCTCATGCTCTACCTACTGAGCTGGCCAGGGGCAGATTATTATTATTATTATTATTATTATTATTATTATTATTATTATTATTATTATTATTATTATTATTATTATTATTATGATGTAGTACATATTTACAGATGACTTGACTTCACAGTCAGCTGATCTAAACCCAGTCCAGATGTTAGGATGAGATAGAGCACAGAGTGAAGGCCACAGGGCCAACAAGAGCTCAGCCTCTCTGGAACTCCTCAAGACTGTAGGAAAACCATTTCAGGTGAGGACCTCATGAAGCTCATCCAGAGAAGAACCACAGACCATGAATCTAAAATAGAATTGGGTTTATTACAAAGTATAGTTTATACACTATGAGGAATTTGTTTGGATGATGTTGGTGCAACACAGTAGAACAGTAAACAAGGTAAAAAGGGCATCAAGCAGAGAAAGGTGTAATAGGTTTGATCTTGTCCTGCCAATTATTGATTTTCGGTGTTTCAAAACAAAAGCCTTAAACAATTGAAGTAATTATAAAAGATAGAAATCTTCCTCTTACGTTGTTGATCCATGCAGCTCGCCACACTGTTTTATTGACCAATGTCACGTACAGGTATTGTGCCGAGTTACACCTGCACAATGTGTTCTACATGCAGCTCCACTATGGGATGTCATACCATTTTCTACAGCACAGAAATTCTTGATAATGAATCAATGCCTTTAGTCAGGTTTATCAGTGACTACAAAACAGCCAAAGTACATAGGTTATGAACGTTTGGATTTCTTTGCGTTAAAATGTGCATTTTAATAGCGCTTCATCTGAAAGATGCTGTTGTTGATCAGCATGTTTACGTTAACTGCTGTAGAGCTGCGATTCACCATGATACATCGGCTGGGCACCAGAGCAGCCGATATACTGTAACTCCGATATTCTGTGTGTGTGTGTGTGTGTGTGTGTGTGTGTGTGTGTGTGTGTGTGTGTGTGTGTGTGTGTGTGTGTGTGTGTGTGTGTGTGTGTGTGTGTGTGTGTGTGTGTGTGTTGGGGGCTACTGTTTTGCTCCTTGTAGGTGGTAGCTAAGTAAAGCCTCCCCTATTATTTCAGCTAAGGTCAGACAGTTTCATCTTATTCTGTGAAGAGAATATGTGATGTTGCAGCTGATTCAGGCACATCCAGGAATAAAGTGAGGAGCAGGTTAGATATTCACAATGTAATGCTGACATAAATAAACAAAAATATGCCCGAAGCTCATTCATTTATAGTGAAGAGAAGAATGCATTACTGAGCAGAGCAGATTTTGGAGCTGCCGAGGTTTGTATCCTCGGTTTTTTGGGCCAAGATGAGTTTTACATGTATGTAATTCACATGATTATGCGTGGGAAGAAGTTATTATCTTATTATCGCGAGTTATTCTCTTTTGGCCATGATTTAAATGATCTCATTCCCTCGCGTTATTAACTATCTCGTTACCACAAGTTAGTGATGGTTCTCGTTACCATGTGCTAATATCTTCTTTCTCTATGGCCACTCAGAAGTGTCACACTTTTTTGTTTGCGACATCATTTTGTATCTTTTAATTCATTAAAGTTTCGGTGCCTTCAGTGAGCATGTACAATGTACAAGTGGGGGGCATGGGGGTGAACAGGTGCATCTGGACAGGTGAGGGGGGTACATCTGGACAGGTGAGGGGGGGTGGATCTGGACAGGTGAGGGGGTTACATCTGGACAGGTGAGGGGGGGTACATCTGGACAGGTGAGGGGGGTACATCTGGACAGGTGAGGGGGGGGGTACATCTGGACAGGTGAGGGGGTTACATCTGGACAGGTGAGGGGGGTACATCTGGACAGGTGAGGGGGGGTGGATCTGGACAGGTGAGGGGGGGTGGATCTGGACAGGTGAGGGGGGGTACATCTGGACAGGTGAGGGGGGGGTACATCTGGACAGGTGAGGGGGTTACATCTGGACAGGTGAGGGGGGGTACATCTGGACAGGTGAGGGGGGTACATCTGGACAGGTGAGGGGGGGGTACATCTGGACAGGTGAGGGGGTTACATCTGGACAGGTGAGGGGGGGTACATCTGGACAGGTGAGGGGGGTACATCTGGACAGGTGAGGGGGTTACATCTGGACAGGTGAGGGGGGTACATCTGGACAGGTGAGGGGGGTACATCTGGACAGGTCTCCAGTCCATCACAGCACAAACACACAGAGATCGAACAGCACACACACTCACATTAACACCTAGAGAACATTTTGTGTGAGCAGTTAACCTCACATCATGTTTTTGGACTGTGGGAGGAAAATCAGAGGACCTGGAGGAAACACAGACTCACACACGGAGAACATGCAAACTCTTTGACAAGATTCAAACCAACAACCGTGTCATTATGAGGCAAGAGCACACAAATAACACTGGCACTCATACTATATATACACAACACTACTGTGAACAGATAATGCTTTTACTATATATGCACACAACACTAACACTTTTTGTGCTTATAATGTAGATACACACGTTAGAAAACATCTAAAATTGTCTTTGGAAACTAGAATGCAGCTATATAATACAAACCCTCACAGTACCCCAATGAAGGGGGTTTGAGTTTGATTGATTTGGCGGCTGTATGGACGAGGGTTAACAGAATGTGCTGGGAGGCAGTTTGCCTGTCAGTAGTGAGGAAGGCCATGTCCCACGTTTCACCACACTGTGTCACTCTTCTGCAGGATGTGGCACTCATCTACTCCACAAACCCAACTCTTACTGTATCACAGATGTCTTAGTATTTACTACAGTGTGACTTTACTTTGAGCAAATTCAGAGTTTTGTTTGACAGTTTAATAGTGGAGTGTTCTTGTTCAAATTTCATGGAAAATAATGTCCCATCCTTTTATTTGGCATTTTTTTGATATCCTAAGAAAATGGGATCAAACCTGTTAAGAATGAAGTGTGCTGCAAGAAAACCCTCTTGCACTTCTTTTTTCTGTCACTAACTCAGGTTTCCTGCCAAAGTGAATACATTCTTGTCAGTGGTTACTTTCCAATGTGATTCGCTTCAGTGTTTAGATCTTTGAAGATACATTTCAATAAGAGGATTTCTGTCAAGACAACACAACATTGCTGCTGTCTTCATCTTTACTGAAAGAAATGATATGCTGAAAATAGTGTACAATATGGTAAGTGACTGAAACAATAACTGCACCCTGAGTAGAGAAATACTGTATGTTAAACAGCTGCTAAAGAATGGAGATCCACAATCACTTCCCTTGTGTCCTTTGTGTTTGTTGGTAAGTAAAAGTGCTTCATAGACAGAGTTTGGAGAGTGATATGTGCAGTTTTAAAAACACAGTCATGGAAAAATCAGTCACAATAAAGCATACCTGCACTGGTGAATAAAAAGTGAAGACTAATATGAGGATCTCAGTCACCAGGGAGGAGCTCGGAGTAGAGCCGCTGCTCCTCCACATCCAGAGGAGCCAGCTGAGGCTCTTGCATCTGTTTGGGATGCCCCCCGGACGCCTCCCTCGGGAGGTGTTCCGGGCATGTCCCTCCGGTAGGAGGCCTCGGGGCAGACCCAGGACACGCCGGAGAGACTATGTCTCTCGGCTGGCCTGGGAAGGCCTTGGGGTCCCACTGGAAGAGCTGGAGGACGTGTCTGGGACAGTCTGGACATCCCTGCTGAGACTGCTGCCTCCACGACCGGATAAGAGGAAGAAAATGGATGGATGGACTAATATGAATAAGCCTTGTCTTCTTTTTTCTGATCAGACTCCGGATCAATTCCCAGGTGGAACTGATGTCAGATGTTCAAAACAGCACAGAGAAAAGTGTTCTGCATCCAAAAGTCTGCCATCACAGCCCAGCACAGCCGCAGTCCACACTCTGAATCACATTCACAGAGTTGTCACTGTTAAGGATGAAGTAAGTGGACACAGCACGTTTGTATTGGTCCATAAAGACATGAACTGATGAGAGTGAACTTTATCATTCCAAATAATATATGAGGAAACTATAATTTCAGGAGAGCATAACCCTTTATATGTGTAGTAGACATTTGTCTGTCAATCTATTTTACAACAAGTGATATATAATCAATAGTGGAAGAATTTGTGGTGGATCCAGCACCTGGTCCGTTTAATAATGAGTCTGTTTGACCTGGTACGTGAACTGTGAGACAAAAACCTGGTTTGGTCATCACATGTAGGCTTGTGTGCCCTTTTCACCATCCATGTAAAAATATCTGAAACCCAAAAATATGATTGTGTGGGTGCATGATGATTGTTTCCCAAACAGCTATAATGGCTGAGAGATTGTTAAAAGCTTTTAGAGCTCTACTATTGGATTTTCTCGACCAGGGCTGTCAAACATATGGTCATTTCTTCTAAGAATTCAAGAAAAAGTAAGAAATGTGATTTTTTGTTGTTGTTTTTACGCAAATTAGGAGGCTCTCATTCTCCTCTACAGCATGTACCAGACCATCAAACATTTTTCTTCTTTTATTCTGCGTTTTAGCAGTCTTAATTCAGGATTTCTTTGTTCTTTTGCTCTCTGAACAAAGTTTGGAACGTGATCACTGCAGAGACAGGTGTAGCTACCATACCATATCTTTAGTACATGAATCCACTTCTTCATCTCATCTGCTGATGTGGATCATTGTTAGACAATATATCACACATTTGCTCTTATGGCATTGTCCCCATGCATCATACACTTGTGATGTCTCTGTCTCCATCTGTCCCTCTATGTCTCAAGCCGCAGTCCCACCGGGCTGTTTGTTCCGGGATGCAACCAGGCAGGACGGGTTTTCGTGCGGCCCCACTGAAAAAAGTTGTGGATGGTACGGAAACAACCGTAACCACTGGTTACAATTTTCTTCACCCCTCCATTGAGGTACCGAGTACTGGGTCTCTCTGAGGACGACCAACAACGTAGCCGTCTGCTGGTTGGTAGTGACGATTGTCAATCTCAACTTGCCCGCACTATTTAAATAATTCCTCGACCGTAAACCCTCTGGTTGTGGTTTACACCCACCACTTTGGGCTCAGTGGTTGTTTTGTTGACTCGTTTATTGAAACCTCGGCGCTACACTGCACCGTGGTCTTCCAGCGAGGTGCAGACACTCCTCTCAGTAACAGGAGAGGAGGTGCTTCAGCAGGAGCTGGATGCTGCTGTTCACAATGAGAAAGTTTAAGCTGTGTCACAGAGAAAAGAGGCTCGACAGACAGAAACGTAATCTGTCTGGTAATGTTTGATGAAGATACAATGCATTGTGAAGTTTAGTGCACACTTTGAAGGAAGATGGTGAATACATGTATAACTATGAGAAACTGAAATGGTAAGAAGCCGCAAATCTGATTGAACAGCCCTCTGTATGATTCCACATTAGAAAGTGGGCCGTAAACCCTGAGTTTTTATTAGGAAGAGCTTAGGTGAGTTCTATGTAGATGTTTCTCTGAGATAGGACATTACATGGGGCTGAAGGTGTAGGAAATACGTTCTTGTGCAAAAAAGGTGCCCACTCTGAAGTTTCATTGATGAATGGCTTCTGATGCTGCCTTAGTACTTTAATATTCTACACCTTTTGGTCGCAAAAATTTAGTAATATCTATTAGAATTTTGTTGGCGGCAAAGTATGCTAATAGGTTAAGTGTATGTATGAGTCAACGATGTGAGTTTTTTCTTGTCTTGTCTTTTGCGTGGATATCTGTGTTGTTGTTTCAAATTTTGTGCTTTTTATATGTTTTTTTGTTTGAGTGATTTTCTCAAACTGTGGTTGCTGTATTTATCCAGACCTGTCTCTCCTCGGCAGTGCGCCGGGGATAGGAGGGGCTGTGTGTCTCTGTGTTTGTGTGTGTCTCTGTGTTTGTGTGTCTCTCTGTGTTTGTGTGTCTCTGTGTTTGTGTGTCTCTGTGTTTGTGTGTCTCTTTGTGTTTGTGTGTGTCTCTGTGTTTGTGTGTCTCTGTGTTTGTGTGTGTCTCTGTGTTTGTGTGTCTCTCTGTGTTTGTGTGTCTCTTTGTGTTTGTGTGTGTCTCTTTGTGTTTGTGTGTCTCTGTGTTTGTGTGTGTCTCTGTGTTTGTGTGTGTCTCTGTGTTTGTGTGTCTCTGTGTTTGTGTGTGTCTCTGTGTTTGTGTGTGTCTCTGTGTTTGTGTGTGTCTCTCTGTGTTTGTGTGTCTCTCTGTGTTTGTGTGTCTCTGTGTTTGTGTGTGTCTCTGTGTTTGTGTGTCTCTCTGTGTTTGTGTGTGTCTCTCTGTGTTTGTGTGTCTCTCTGTGTTTGTGTGTGTCTCTCTGTGTTTGTGTGTCTCTCTGTGTTTGTGTGTCTCTGTGTTTGTGTGTGTCTCTGTGTTTGTGTGTGTCTCTCTGTGTTTGTGTGTGTCTCTGTGTTTGTGTGTGTCTCTGTGTTTGTGTGTGTCTCTGTGTTTGTGTGTCTCTCTGTGTTTGTGTGTCTCTGTGTTTGTGTGTCTCTTTGTGTTTGTGTGTGTCTCTATGTGTTTGTGTGTGTCTCTATGTGTTTGTGTGTGTCTCTGTGTTTGTGTGTCTCTATGTGTTTGTGTGTCTCTTTGTGTTTGTGTGTGTCTCTGTGTTTGTGTGTGTCTCTATGTGTTTGTGTGTGTCTCTGTGTTTGTGTGTCTCTCTGTGTTTGTGTGTCTCTGTGTTTGTGTGTGTCTCTCTGTGTTTGTGTGTGTCTCTGTGTTTGTGTGTCTCTATGTGTTTGTGTGTGTCTCTCTGTGTTTGTGTGTGTCTCTGTGTTTGTGTGTGTCTCTCTGTGTTTGTGTGTGTCTCTGTGTTTGTGTGTGTCTCTGTGTTTGTGTGTGTCTCTGTGTTTGTGTGTCTCTCTGTGTTTGTGTGTCTCTGTGTTTGTGTGTCTCTATGTGTTTGTGTGTCTCTCTGTGTTTGTGTGTCTCTATGTGTTTGTGTGTGTCTCTCTGTGTTTGTGTGTGTCTCTATGTGTTTGTGTGTGTCTCTCTGTGTTTGTGTGTGTCTCTATGTGTTTGTGTGTGTCTCTGTGTTTGTGTGTGTCTCTATGTGTTTGTGTGTCTCTATGTGTTTGTGTGTCTCTGTGTTTGTGTGTGTCTCTCTGTGTTTGTGTGTGTCTCTATGTGTTTGTGTGTCTCTATGTGTTTGTGTGTCTCTGTGTTTGTGTGTGTCTCTATGTGTTTGTGTGTCTCTATGTGTTTGTGTGTCTCTGTGTTTGTGTGTCTCTCTGTGTTTGTGTGTGTCTCTATGTGTTTGTGTGTCTCTATGTGTTTGTGTGTCTCTGTGTTTGTGTGTGTCTCTATGTGTTTGTGTGTCTCTGTGTTTGTGTGTGTCTCTATGTGTTTGTGTGTGTCTCTGTGTTTGTGTGTGTCTCTGTGTTTGTGTGTGTCTCTCTGTGTTTGTGTGTGTCTCTGTGTTTGTGTGTCTCTATGTGTTTGTGTGTCTCTATGTGTTTGTGTGTCTCTGTGTTTGTGTGTGTCTCTGTGTTTGTGTGTGTCTCTCTGTGTTTGTGTGTGTCTCTATGTGTTTGTGTGTCTCTATGTGTTTGTGTGTCTCTGTGTTTGTGTGTGTCTCTGTGTTTGTGTGTGTCTCTATGTGTTTGTGTGTCTCTGTGTTTGTGTGTGTCTCTATGTGTTTGTGTGTCTCTATGTGTTTGTGTGTCTCTATGTGTTTGTGTGTCTCTATGTGTTTGTGTGTCTCTGTGTTTGTGTGTGTCTCTGTGTTTGTGTGTCTCTATGTGTTTGTGTGGTGTTGTGGTTTATGTTGGGATGTTTGTGTGTTATTAGTGTTTCATGGTTTTTGTTTTTATTATAGTTGTTATTGTTATTGGTGGTTTTGTTTTTTGTTTTTAGTTTGTTTGTTTTTTGTTTTTTTATTTATTTGTTCTGCTGTGACTGGGAGTGTTTGTCCAACTCTGTTTTCCCCCTCGGGTGCGACTTGGCTGGTGTGTATGTGTGTGTGTTTGGAGGGACTGAGATAGGTCTGATCACCCTGCCCCTTCTCCCCCCCACCCCCACATGCACTTAGGTAAACAGGGTGTAAGGTGCTCCAACCTCCGTGGCCACTTCAGGGGTCCACCATCACATCAGCTGAGATTCTGGCTTCAACGGCAGCACAGCTGCACTCGATCTGATTCAAACAGGTCCACGAAACTCTGTTTACAACTATTTGTTGATCAAACACACATATAGATGTTTATACATGACTGATATTGGGTTACATACATTTGGGTCACTCTTTTCTGATTGATTATTTGACATTTTTTTACATTTGGGAAATAATAGTACATATCTATTTGTTTATAATCAACATTATCTACATTGGGCAATTTGAGGTGAAAACTTGGGAACGGACTGATCATTGTGTTTATGCAACTGTCAGCGCGTACATATGTGAGTTTATTATTGTTTATAGATTACAGTTGTGATTCTTTTCCTTTGGACATATGGTTCATTGAGATTCTTTTAGCAGTATAAGGATCCACTATTAGGATAATTTCTTGATCATCACTTGATGATAATTAGGTAATCCAGTGTGACCCTTTGAGTTTGTATAGCATTTGATTGTTTTCATTTTTCAGGTTATAAGTGGTTTCTATATAATTTGGTCAAGCTTTGTGCATATGCTAACGCACGTGTAGGTTTCAGTACTTTGCGGCAAGTGGTTTGATTCTTCTGAAGTTGACAAAGAAATCTCAGTTTTTATTTTGTCATAACAACCGATCGGTGCATTGTGATCTGGGTGACGGTGCTCAGACTGTCACCCCCGCGACCCGGAAACGGATAAGCGGAAGAAAATGAATGAATGAATGAACAACCGATACCCTTAATTTAGGCAGATAATAATCATACAAACAAATAGGCAAATATATTCAATAAAATACAATAGCTGATGAGATCTAAACCGTTTTAACTAAGAAGAACCCTCCACAAAAGCCTAAAAATGGATGTTAAATCCCCAAATCTTATTACTCCTGTTGATGTAGTAGAAAGGCAGAATCCATTAATTAAAGGAATTGCAAAGATGTCGACAAAATGGAATAGGCCACCGCCTATGCCAGACATAGAAAAACCATGGCCAGTAGAAGGCACTTTAAACCCAGTTGTTATCCGAACAATACGCGTGCTTGTGACCTCGTACAAGGCGGATCAGGAAAAAAGGAAAAAGGCGAAAAACGCAAAGCAAAGCGACACATTGAACTTGGAATTCTCCAGTTGTCTGAAAACGAGGGACAGAAACGTGTTTAAACTGCAACAGAAAAGGAAAAGAAAATTGAAGAAGAAAAGAAAAACTGTGACAGAGTAACAGCGAAACTCATGAAAGAGATAAACGAACCTTTCTCTCACACGGATCCAGTGAAGGTTCCCCCACCGTATGTCAAAGAAGTGAAGCTCAAGGACATTTATCCTCAGCTTCCGGTGGTTACTCAGCAAGGATGATATGTCATCACAGATGACAGCGATTGCGTTATAGAAACGGGACAAGCAGAAACAACAGTGAGGATGATCCCAAGCACGAAGAGTAAAACGAAAACAGTTCATCGAGGATCCAAAGGTGGATTGAAGTTCAAGTCTAAAGGATCTGGAAGATATGACGACCGGAGCGACTCGGAAGGGATCATGGGTAGTTATGATCCTGCAATCAGACGTATACTGGTGAAAGCAGAGAAGAAAGGAGGCAGAACCTAGAAGAAAGAGAATCCAGAGGTTGCCAGCTCCACCAACAGTGAGATGGGAGATGGTGAAGAAGACTCCGATGATGAAGCTCCCCGATCTTCAAGAAGATTCTCACCAATGACATCTAGTGGCAGAATGGAAGAAAACAAACGACAGACCTCAAGAGAGGCCTGAAGGAGCTTAGATCAATCTATCTCAAGGGTTGATGGAGAATATGAGGCATTGGAGAGTCATCTGGAAGGGCTAAGCTACAACAAGAAGAACTATAGAAGGAAGAATCACAACAAACAGACGACAGATATGTATTACCTTCAAAAAGAAAAGAGCCAGCTGACAAGATGCTCCCGGTAATGATACGAGGACAGAATCTGGAGTACAAACCTTGGCAGAACACCGACATGTCAAGTATTCTTGAGTAATTCCCTACACTCCACCCTTGGATTTCGAAGTTGGAGGAGATTATGGTAGGGACACATCCTGCCATAGGAGACATAACGAGACTTCTGGCGAACCTACTGGGAGTCCCAGCCATGGAAGAAATCCTACAGAAAGCTGGACTGAATCGTTATGTGGGAACCGCGGTGAACGATCTGGAGTTGTTCGCTGGGAATAGAGGCCGATTTTGGAGAGCATAGAGAGATGCGTTTCCAACAAATGTGCATCCTGATAACATTCTCTGGGGCTGGAGCTGGGACAAGAAGAAAATCCGAGAGCCTACGTCTCGAGGGCCCACCAAGTGTGGAGAAATGTCACAGGAAACGATCCAGACTTGAATCAAATGGAGTAGTCGATCCTGCGAGCCAAAATACAGAAGGGACTGCCAACACCAGTGAAGAGCAAATTAGCAGAGGTGGTAGGGCTGGGAAGCATGGCTAAAGGTGTGTATACAGATCATGTGGCCCACCAAGTAGAGTTATATCGAAAGAAAGAACACGACCAGAAAGAACAAGATCAAGAGACTCTCAGAAAGCTCAATCAGATCCAACTGGTGGTTAACGAAGAGAAGAGCCAGATCCATACATCTTATCAGCTCAAATCCCTCCAAATTCTACACATTTCATAGTAATTGACCTATATGGTGCATTTTTCAGTGTTCCACTTAGTATTGAAGGATGAATTAACAAGAGTAGATCAGATGCTAACGAGCACAGTTGTTTAGTATATGGATGATATTATTATCAGTTCACCAAATGGTGCTCAATCAGTTGCCAATGTTTTTGCTAAAGTTTTAGTGCAGGTTTTTGTGCCAGGAAGTGATTCCTAGATGGGGACTTCCAGATCGAATATCCTCAGATAATGGTGAAGAGTTCGTGAATAAAATTGTTACGCTGATTTTGCAAAAATTAGAAATCAAGAGGCGTCTTGGTTCAGTGTATCACCCGCAGAGTCAGGGGATTTGTGAAAGAAATTAATGGAGTCTTAAAAAATTCTACATATGTCTTTGTTCATTTAATCATCAGCACAGGAACATCAATTTCCCATATCACACCATTAATACAAAGTTTTTGCACAGGAACAACAGTAAAACTGACATGTCCTTTTTTTGTGAAGCTGAATATAATTCTAGTAAACTAAAGATTACAAGTGTACTAATTTTAAGAATCTGCCATTTTAGTCTATAACACTGGCAGTTTTTTTTTTTTAATGTCAAAACACATGTAGGTGTCACATGAAAGAACAAGTCAGAATGCAGACTCAAATGAATTCCCTCAGAAATCTTCCTATGCAGGGTGATAGCCAGTGTCAAAGTACAGGTACTTCTCAAAAAATTAGCATATTGTGATAAAGTTCATTATTTTCCATAATGTAATGATAAAAATTAGACTTTCATATATGTTAGATTCATTACACACAACTGAAGTAGTTCAAGCCTTTTATTGATTTAATGTAGATGATTTTGGCAAAAAAAGTAAAGAAAAACCAAAAATCCCCATCTCAACAAATGAGCATATCATGAAAAGGTACTCTAAATGAGATATTAACCTAATCATCTGGAGCACCACACCCACCCTTGAATCAACGAATTAACTCTAAACACCTGCAAAAGATTCCTGAGGCTTTTAAAACCTCCCAGCTGTTTCATTACTCAAAACCGAACTCATGGGTAAGACTGCCGACCTGACTGCTGTCCAGAAGGCCATCATTGACACCCTCAAGCAAGAGGGTAAGACACAAAAAGACCTTTCTGAGCGAAGAGGCTGTTCCCAGAGTGCTGTATCAAGGCACCTCAGTGGGAAGTCTGGGGGAAGGGAAAAGTGGGGCAGAAAACGCTGCACAACCAGTAGAGGTGACCGGACCCTGAGGAAGACTGGGGAGAAGGACCGATTCCAGACCTTGGGGGACCTGCGGAAGCAGTGGACTGAGTCTGGAGTGGAAACATCCAGAGCCACCGTGCACAGGCGTGTGCAGGAAATGGGCTACAGGTGCCGCATTCCCCAGGTCAAGCCACTTTAGAACAAGAAACAGCGGCAGAAGCGCCTGACCTGGGCTACAGAGAAGCAGCACTGGACTGTTGCTCAGTGGTCCAAAGTACTTTGTTCGGATGAAAGTAAATTTTGCATGTCATTCGGAAATAAAGGTTCCAGAGTCTGGAGGAAGACTGGGGAGAAGGACATGCCAAGATGCCTGAAGTCCAGTGTCAAGTACCCACAGTCAGTGATGGTCTGGGGTGCCATGTCAGCTGCTGGTGTTGGTCCACTTTGTTTTATCAAGGGCAGGGTCAATGCAGCGAGCTATCAGGAGATTCTGGAGCACTTCATGCTTCCATCTGCTGAAAAGCTTTATGGAGATGAAGATTTCCTTTTTCAGCATGACCTGGCACCTGCTCACAGTGCCAAAACCACTGGCAAATGGTTTACTGACCATGGTATTACTGTGCTCGGTTGGCCCGCCAACTCTCCTGACCTGAACCCCATTGAGAATATGTGGGATATTGTGAAGAGGAAGTTGAGAGGCACCAGACCAACACTGTGGATGAGCTTAAGGCCGCTATCAAAGCATCCTGGGCCTCCAGAACACCTGAGCAGTGCCACCGGCTGATTGACTCCATGCCACGCCGCATTGAAGCAGTCATTTCTGCAAAAGGATTCCCGACCAAGTATTGAATGCATAACTGAACATAATTATTTGAAGGTTGACTTTTTTTTGTATTAAAAACACTTTTCTTTTATTGGTCAGATGAAATATGCAAATTCTTTGAGATGGGGATTTTTGGTTTTTCTTTACTTTTTTGCCAAAATCATCTATATTAAATCAATAAAAGGCTTGAACTACTTCAGTTGTGTGTAATGAATCTAAAATATATGAAAGTCTAATTTTTATCATTACATTATGGAAAATAATGAACTTTATCACAATATGCTAATTTTTTGAGAAGTACCTGTAAATGGGGCAAATTCTTTTCTGGTAGCTGTAATGCTGAAGTTTGAGAAGCTGTTTTCCAAAAGGATAAATCATTTAAAAAGGAGGGACAACAAGGAGACAAATGTGGGTTGAACATATATTTGTGCAGCAACAAAAAACTTGCACATTATTCATAGCACACAAACAAAAACTTATGTACATTACAGGAGGTTTTATGCACTTCGGTGGTTCATTAAACCCTCTCTGACATCCCTGCCATCCTCATCTGCACCTGGAGCCAGTGCCTCTGCAGGTTCGTCTTCTGGAGGTGATGGTCTGTCCCACTGGTCGCTGTACTCCTCTCCATGAGACTCACAGAGATTGAACACGCCACCACCACGGACTTGACCACACTGATGTCACTGTCGTTCCTCTTCAGAAGACAACGCCAGCGGCCCTTCAGCCAGCCAAAGGTGTTTTCCACAACCACCCGGGCCCGTGAGATCCTCCGGTTGTAGACCTGTTGTGCTGCAGTCAGGCGCCCACTGTCAGGGAAGGGCTTCAGCAGCCATTTCTGCAGAGGATAGGCAGAGTCTCCCAGGATGTAATAACCAGCATTCGCCCCGCCTATGTCCCTGGTGCATGCTGGGAAAAGGCGGCCACGCTCAACTCGCTCCCACAGTGTGGACAGTCTCAGGACCCGAGCATCATGCATGCTTGCTGGCATGCCCGCATACACATTCCAGAAGAGTCCCTTTCCATCCACGACTCCTTGGAGGATATTGGAATGCCAGCTTTTGTGATTAAAGTAGTCGCAGTGGAAGTCTTGAGGTGCCATAATGGGGATGTGCAACCCATCAATGGCACCAACACACTGCGGAAGCCCCCACCGGTTCTCAAAGAAGGATGCCAGGTGTTGCAGCTTCTCCTGATCAGAAAAGTTAATATGTGCAAGAACCAACAATTCACACGCTGCATTACAAAACCCCTTCACACAGTGGTTTTGCTGACATCAAAGAGATGGCCAACACTCCGGTATTCAGCATTAGTTGCAAGCTTCCACAAAGCTATGGCGACTCTTTTATGCAGGGGGACACACAGACGATAGCTTGTGTCCTGCCACTCCATCGCTGGATGAACCGTGTCACTGGAATGTTTCTGCAGACATTCTGAAGTTCTGGATCCACTGTGTGAACTGGCTGGTGAACCCAGGGACAATCACATCCCACCACTCCTGGCTTTGTGGAGGTTGCAGACCCCTGGTGAAGGTGCTTACCCTGTTGCGTCTCCTTCTTCTACTGTCCACGTCTGAAGACATCGCACTCGACCGCAACATTGCCATTCTTCTCCTGTAAGCTCTCATCATTGCTTCTTCAAGCATTAACTGTTCCTGCAGGCAAAACAGGAACCATGCTACCACAAATAGGATGACCACGAAATCCTCCATTGTGCTCCGAGCTTCTCTCGCCTTTTTAACAAGAACCCTTTTCCGCGTTTCGTTCTTGCGTGATGACGTCACATACATGCGTCATTACACAGCGCTCACCGTCCCGTCTACATTTTAACCCTCCCCTCTTAGGTGGAAACGTGACCCAAATTTCAGTCGGGGTCTGCTTTGCCGAACCGCTTCGTTCCTTCCCTGCACTTTTTGTGCGGTGGAAACGAGGCTAAAGACAGGGTGGTAAGCTGAAAGTTATAGGGTATGGCTCCAGAACATTATCCCCAGCTGAGAAAAACTATTGTCTACACAGTGGAAAATTTGAGTTTTGGGCACTTAAATGGGCAGTGTGTGAAAAATGTAGGGACTACCTCTACTATGCCACACACTTAACCTTCTATACTGACAACAACCCCTTAACTTACATCACGAGTAGTGCCAAGCTGAATGCTGTGGGTCACCGCTGGGTTGGAGAGTTGTCTGACTTTTGATTCGAGGTAAAATACAGACCTGGAAAGGCAAACAGTGACACTGATACACTGTCACGTAAGCCCCTCAACATCAAGAAGTATGTGGCAGCATGCACAAAAGAGCTGTCTCAAGAATGTGTGCAAGCTGCATGGAATGGATCGATAGTGGCGCAGTAAAAAGACGTTGCCTGGATCGCTGCCCCAACTCTCACTGCAGGCGCTGATCAAGAACCTTCAGCACCACTTCAGACCATCAGCAAGGATGAGTTAGCTAAAGCTCAGAGCAAATTCAGTCATGACCAGTGACACATGATGAACAGTTGGTAGAGCAACAAAGAAACTTTTATATGAATGGAGTAAATTGTACATTGACAATGGACTGCTGTACGAACCAACAGGTGACAAAGCAACTTGTCCTCCCAGCCGAGTACAAGCCCATGGTGTTAAAACACACCTCCACAACGATATGGGACATATTGGTGTTGAGAGAGTGCCGTCTCTGGTCAGGGAGAGGTTTTGCTGGCCATACATGAAACAGGAAGGTGAAGACTATGTGACCCGAAAATGTTCATGTATCAAACAAAAGAAACCTACAGTACATGTCCGTGCTCCAATGGGCACAATCAGTCCCGCTGCCAGGATTCAATTTCATAGTACGCACAGATCCCCCCACCCACTCAATCCACTCCTCAATAAATGTTTTTATGGCTACAAAAACCATGTTATCATGTAGAAATGCAGTATAAAAAGCCTTTGCATCACAGATAGATACTTGCGCATCCAGAATAAATACCTTTACGAATGAAAAAAATCCCATTTCAAGTCTTACCTTCTGCTGCAGCTGCATAAAAAAGCGGCTCCTATTACCGAAACTTCTGAGGGTGGAGGACGGTGACAAACGTCAGCTTTTCATGGTCTTAAAAATATAAAGGCAAATAACATAATCCTGAATCCTGCCATGGAAGTTGTAGTGAATGCAGGTAAATTACACCTGCCCTCCATGCACTGGGAGCGCTGCGGTGCGTTCAATGACCTCCAGGAAAAGTTCCTCTTGAAAATAGTTTTGACAATAAATCTGCAACCAAATCTCTTTATCTTCTCCTTCAGTCATTGTAGGTTGATAAAACCTCTATTAAATCAACACAACTATATTTTGTTTGTTCATCTCACTACAGATGCAGTCAGCTAGCGCTTGAGAGTGAACTCGACATACTCGATAATCTCTGATCGATTCCATCAAGTCTACCTCCGAAGTCAGATCGCATTGATCGGAGTTCTGATAGCACTACTTCAATGCTCGCCATGTTAGCAATGTGCGTGTTGCTTGTAGCAGTAGCGCTAGCTTTACTAACACGCGTGCTCTTCGGGAGGTTCGTCGCAGTTATTTTCGTGGCGGTTTGTGTCCGCGGGTGAAAATTTCACGCTCTTTTGCAGCTGGTGTCTCTGACATGACCTTCTTTAACTAAAATGTTGGCAGTTCGGTAGGGTATTATTCAGAAAAGTGAAGCACGGTGTTGGAGTTTCTCAGCTAAGCCTCCATCTTGGTCATGTGACCCCACTGTGAATGTTTTAAGGTGTGGGTGGAAGCGAGTTTGTGGTGTGTGAGTGGAAAGCTTTAAACTCACCTCCTCTTGCGTTCAGGCAGGTGTCTGGGTAAAAGATTCACCTCTAAAGGTGGTTCCAGGCTGAACCAAGATGAAGTGCAAACGGGGGATGTTGCACTTTTAGCAGGGTTTATCATTTAATTTATTATTTAGGTGATTGGTTTTTAGATTCATTTGTTAATATGGGTTTTCTTTTCATTAACTGAGGGTAATGGTTTTGTTTGAGAAGATTGTAACATAGTTTTAACTGACTAATGTTATTTTCTATCACCTGTGGTTTAATGGTTTGATCCAGTTGAGTGGAATGTATTTAAGGGGCTTTTCACATTTGGATAGTCCAGGACTCAGTTCACTTGGGAGGGAGGGGAACTGAGAATTTTCACATCTTCATTTGGTTTGGTGGCGTTCACATTCACGTTTAAGACCAGATCAAACCGCCTGGAAAATGTCACACAATTACACCAGCTGCTGGTTTGGGGGCGCTGTCGCTCAAAACAAAGACTGACCAGAGATGAAGTAAAGAAGAAACACAGCCTATTGATTGATCGGCACCAAAACTGGAAGTCCCACTGTTTTAGCCCGTTGGGGCTAGGCTAGTTAGCTCATGGCTAAAGGGTATCCACAAACAACCTGGATCTATAGACTTCAGACCAGATATCCAATAAAAGTGTTTTTCACTATTTCCTCTCTACTTCGTCCCCACGTCTGCTCGCAAAATATTTTCCAACTTTGTCTTTCTGCATCTGCTTTTTCTCATTCGCACGGTTAGCATTGTTTGTTTAGTGCCCAGAATGCATTGCGCAGTACGTTGCGTCCTCTCCCCCTGTCCTCTCACCCCGCCCGCTAGGAAGATGGTTTGTAAAGGAACCGAGAAGGAGCGTTTGAAGGGGACCAGAGATCGGCTGTTAGCTCCGGTTCAGAGTTCGTGGGAGTGTTCATGTCGCCCAAACAAAATATTTTCTCCTGGAGAGAACTCGGGTCCCAATCAAACAAGGGAATGTGAAAATGCCCTGAGGCGCCTGTTAACATCACTCTCTGTTCTGCTGCTGGAGAAGCCACACTCATGCACTCTCCAATGCACTCTGCACTTTTTGTTATTTTGCACTTTGGAAAATAAAAACAACAAAAACAAACTACCCAACAAGCTGCCTTGCTACTCACTTAGCCAACCGCTCTCTGGCCAGTCTGGGCCACATCGGGGAACCGAGAGGCGTACATCCATATATGCAGACGATGGTGGAGTAAATCGTAGCCCTACTGAGACCAGCCTTGGCTGAATTGATTAATTTGGACACGTCTGGTTTAAAGATCATCTAGCTTATGGATGAAGCAAAAACAAGTCAGCAACTAGTGTTATTAAACTCAGATGTAAAGCTGTAATTACAGTGGTAGATGTGTAACAGTAACCATACCTACAGACTGTCAAAGAGCGACATTCTAGTTCTGTGGGTCAACATCTTGTCTTTCACATTTAGTCAGCGGAAAATACAGAGCTCAGGTCAAAGGATTTATCACCATCACAACCAAGGACAAGACGTGGAGATGTCTGTAAACACACTATTAAAATCAAGGAGAAGAAGTGAATATTCATCCTTGACCTTTCAGATGTTGGAGGTGGATGGATGCATAAATATCAAATGTTTCATCATTAATTCATTCATTCTTCCATCCAGTCCTTTCTCACATTATTCAGAAATATGAAAATGGGTTGAAATTCCTGTTAGAAAGAGGGAAAATGGGACAAATAAACATAAAATGATCCCTAGATGGACGTATGAAGTGCATTAATAAACAGTAAATATTGTAACCGATTTACACTAGTTTGATTTTCACAGTTTTGTTTTCAAGGAAACAATATTAAAAGTGTGAAAAGTATGACAATCACATTCTTATTTCCATGGAGTGAATTTGAATTGAATGAGTAAATCACTGAACCCATCAGTTTAAGAGAAAACTTTAAAATCTATTCATGTGGAATTTGATCAATTACTTTTTTCTTTACAACAGTGTAGAGACTAAAGAGCTTCCAGATTAAACACAAGTCTTATAAAGTTTTACACCAAAGATTGATATCCTAGCGTCAAGCTTTGCCCTTTTTATCTTTTAAAAACATAAAGACTGTTTGCTATTTTATGGTAGTTTGCAACACGTGTAAACGTTATTCCTTCATCAACCAAAATGTCCAAGAAATAAGAGGTGAGATTGTCTTTCCGCTGCAGTGAGCTGAGAGCTGGGACCTCCGGTCAGTCAGAAACACCATCCCAATGAAACCTGGTTGGGTGTTTAGGTTTCCAGAGGCTTTGCTCTTATCAGGTTGAGCTTGAAGGGGATTAGGAGACAAGGACACAGTGGCCAGTGGTCTCTCAGATCTTAGATAAGGTTCATCTAATCAAGGTAGTAACCAGGAGGAGAAGGTATAAAAAGACATGGACTTGTCTTCAACACAAATGAGTCCCATGCACAGACAGAAACTTCCACTCAACATGGTAATAACTCTGATTTCCTGAACTTTGATTCAGCAAACCTTCAGTCTGATGATTTTCTTTTGTCTCCATGTTATTAGGTGCCTGCTGTACCCGCGGTGGGCTCGGTGAAGTGGGCTGGACTGTCTCTTCTGTGTTTGCTTCTTCACATAGTGGACTCCTACCCCAACATGGAAGCTCCCAACAGTAAGACACAGCTACAGAACTGGCATCTGTGATTAGACAAGGTCTAATGAAAATGGAGCTCTTAAACATCTGTTAAACGCTCAAAAAAGCATTATTCAATACATACAACTATATATACTATTCTATGCTACATACTCTAAACACAGCCTTTTTCTTGACTTTGAATTTCAATCTATGTACAGTCTGGAAATAATCTCACAGAACAGAAAACTATCAAGACATGTTTCTTTGTCAATTGACCTCTTTCTTCCTCCCAGTTGATGTTTTCATTGCTGTTGCTTTGATTCTTAGTTAACAAAATCATTCAAAAACCTGTGGACAGTATAATGGAACTAGGAGAAAGTGATTTAATATTCAAATGGTGGATCCAGGAGAAGGATTTGGTCTTTTGAAATTATAAGGAAGTTATGAATGGGTGTTTATACAACATGTGGCTGGCTGATTAAGAGTTAGCAATAGAGGACATGACTACATTTTGAGAGCGATCAGGATAATATTCTAGACAGTAGATAAACAAAGGTAATACATGTGTATGTGAAGGGGCCAGCCATCCTGTCAGGAGCTACTCTCATTTCTTCTTTATGTCTTCTTTTCTAACCCTCTGCCCTGCCTTGTGGTCTGGGGGGTGTTGCATGTCCTGAGGTGTCTGTAGAGGAAATGGGTGTGATGCCTCCTGGGTTACCACAACTCATTTTGATCATAAAGGAAAGTTGCAAATATCTCTTGAAGGTCCAGTGCAAAGCTCGGACATGTTGCACTCTAATTGTAATTTCAGGAAGGAGATGATTCTGGTCCAACAGTACACACTGCTCTCAGACCTCAGTCCTGAATTCTTCCTCTCCTAAACCTTCTCTAGGGGGCTGTGAGGAATGCTCGCTGCAGAAAAACGACCTTTTCACATTAGATCATCCGATTTATCAGTGCAAGGGCTGCTGCTTCTCCAGAGCGTACCCGACACCTCTCCGGGCCATGGAGACCATGCTCAACCGCAAGAACATCACGTCAGAGGCCACGTGCTGCGTGGCCAAGCACAGCCATGAGGTACGGTAAGCTGAGAGACCTGCTGCTGCTTCAGGGTCAACATGGAACCTCTCTCCTCTCTAGTCAAACCTTTAACATCTCTAGTTACTGCCACAGACATACTGAGGAACTTTTACTGAACCTCATGTGCAGTGGACAAAATCAAACCATTTATTAACATCACACAATCTCGACTTGCAATGGTAAAGACCATTCTGGCTCAGCAGCACTTTGAAACAGTAATGCAGCTTTTATTCCGTCCCGGCTGGATTACTGTAACGCTCTTTATGTTGGAGTCAGCCAGTCGTCCCTCGCTCGTCTCCAGTTAGTCCAGAACGCTGCAGCCCGCCTTCTAACTGGAGCAGGTAAGAGAGAAACATAACACCCGTTCTGGCGTCTCTCCACTGGCTGCCTGTGCATTTTAGAATTCGTTTTAAGATTCTTTTATTTCTTTTTTAAATCTCTGAATGGTCTTGCCCCGCCCAACCTCTCTGAGCTGCTCCACCCCTACACCCCTGCTCGGTGCCTCCGGTCAGCTGATCAGCTTCTTCTGGAGGTACCGAGGTCCAAACTGAAGCTCAGAGGGGACAGAGCCTGTTCTGTTGCAGCCCCTCTGTTGTGGAATGAGCTCCACTGCCTGTCAGCCCCCCCCCCCCCCCCCCTGGTTTTTAACCATGTTTGAGGCTCTGTGCCTGGTTTTATTGTTGCCAATCTTATTGTTTGTTTTATTGTATTTCACTGTTTTTACTCTTCTATTGTAATTGTTTTAATTTTAATTAATTTAAATTAGTTTTACTCTGTCTTTTACGGGAAGCACTTTGGCTTTAGCCACAGCTGTTTTAAAGTGCTATATAAATAAAGGTGACTTGACTTGACTAAGAAACCTGAAGAGTTCATTTGTGCCATTTTATAAACAACTAGACGTTAACATTGATTAAAAACACACACACAACTATTAAACTAATTGAAAATATTATTAATTTAAGAATTTCTCTTTAGCGACATAGCATTAGTCCACTTCAAGAAAAAACATGTTCATTTACCTCAATAGATTCCAAATAGAGTCCTCAATTCAGATGAGTCACAACTTAAACTCATTTTCATGTTGAATAATGAAAATGAGTGACTTCAACTTTTCTTACATTATGTGATTATGACATTTCTTTCACGAGCTTTCACGGTGAAGTAAAAGCAGAGAATTTGGACATCAAGCCACTGTCTCTGTTCTGAAGCATTTAAATCATGTCACTGGTTAACACACAGATATTTGTTGTAAATGATAATGAAACCATATGAATGTGACCCTTTGAATGAAATCTTTTTGATTCTTGGTCCCCTCTTGTTTGTCGAGTACCTTTGTGACTTTAACGGCAGTCCGTCTCCTCTGCGCCGTCTTGCAGGTGAAGGTGAACGAGCTGAAGTTGAGGAATCAAACCGAGTGCCACTGCAGCACCTGCCTGCACCACCAGATATGAGGAATCAAACCGAGTGCCACTGCAGCACCTGCCTGCACCACCAGATATGAGGAATCAAACCGAGTGCCACTGCAGCACCTGCCTGCACCACCAGATATGAGCGCAGCCTCTCAGCTTTAAAACACCTTGTGTCTCTCGCTTCAAATGTACGTTTTGATGTTGCCAGGTGATATTTTTGCTGTGATTGTGTGTCTGTGGTGTGTAGTTAAGGAACTAGATTATGTGGGATTGAGAGGTGTGTAAACGGGCAGTGAGAGGTTGTATTTCCATGAGTGTCTTACATTAAAGTCCGTGCATTCATATGTGTGTGTTTTCAGGAAGTGTGTCTCCTCTTTATGTTTTACGCTGAGTGAAATTAATGTAAAGTATAATGAACCCCATGAACCCAGTGAGAGCAGATTTTGTTTCATATTTCTGAAAAAAAGAAAAGTAGAATAAACTTCAAATCCACAAGTTTACACACAAACTCTTAAAGTCGCTTTCAGCTTTTTCTTGTTTTTTTTTAAACTAACCATTAAGACAATTACAATAAACCTGACCTTTCTGATAAAAACATACATTTTGTGAAAGCCACTGATCAATGAGACGATCAGGACCAGACCTCAGGACTGGGAAAGGACAGTTGGATGCGTAATACAACATTTCTAATGATTCTTTCCTCGCCCAAGCTTTCCAAGGAGGAGAATCTGTTTATTCAGAGCTGAGATGCTGAAAAGACTTTGGATTGTGTAGAGTGGCCCTACTTACTTGCAGTATTAGAGAAATGTAGTTTTGGAGTTACATTTATCTCTTGGATTAAACTATTATACGCCAACGCTAATGTCAGAATCCTCACCAAACTAAATATTTCAGATATATTTAAACTATATCGGGTCGCGAGACAGGCGTGTCCGCAATACAGAATTTACATCAAACAAAATTTCCCTTTATATTAACGCAACCCAAATCATCAGTCCCCCCTCTGCGAGACAGAATGGAATAGTTCAGCTTATAGAGTCAATTGGAAGATAAAGTGAACTGACTCCATTTTGTTTCAAAGATCCAGATTTACCAGCACAGATCCCATTTAAACTGGTACTCCAGGCACTGACCTATTTAGGAGTACACATAACAAAGAAATCTAATCTATTCATCAAGGCTAATCACAGTTTTATTAGAAAAATTCAAGGCAAAGAGAATTTTAGAAAACATTGTCCTTTTCAATGATCAGTGGAATGAATGCAGTCAAGAGGATCTTTCTGTCCCAACGACTTTATCTTTTCCAAAATGTGCCCTTATATCTTAAGAAAAACTTCTTTAAAAATTGTACTCTATAAGTTTTTCTTTTATTTGGAATAACAAATCTGGTAGCATTAAAAAAAGTCCCCAAAGCAAACCGAAGGAAAAGGGAGGACTGGCCTTGCCGGCTTCACACGTTACTATTGGGTGTAAAATCCCAGCTGGATTGTTTCCGGGCTGGATGAGACCTTCTCTTCTGCTTCTATATCAAATGTGAAGAGAGTCTACCTTTTTCACTGCCACTCATACTTCTTTAAAAAGTCGCTTTATAATCACACCCCAGTTATACACAATACCATCTTAATTTGGCGTCAGATGTCCAAACAACTCAAGCTTAGCTCTTGCTGACTCGGCATTCCCACCTTCTCAATGGGGTGAAATGGGGCTGTGCAGGGTGGGAGGTCTTTACTTTCACTAGACTTTTGCGTCATTTCAGCAACTCCAGGAAAATGATAAAATTCCAAAGACTGATTTTTTTAAGGTATCTTCATGTCACACATTTTGTGAAAACACACCTTCATAACTTTGAAAATGATGAGCGAGAAAAATAAGATCTCTGCTTTACTAAGAGTATATTAGATAAGCGTGTCATCTCATTTTTATATGGTTTATTACAAGAGCATGATCAAGTGAATACAGAAACAATTACAAAGCAGTGGCAGGAGGAGCTGGTGTTGGAGATATCAGGACGGGTCTGGGAGAGGGCAATGGGCTCTGTGGACCAGTAAGCTCTTAGTACAAGGCACCACTTCATAGTTAAAATCCTTCTCAGAGTACATCATTGGTGAAACAAGCACAATCTAGTAAGATCTGTCACCTATCTGTGATAAAACCAATCACAAGCTGACTTGTGTTTTCTTTACCTTTTGTTTGAGTTTCCTGTATCAAAATTACTTCTCTTATTTTATTGTATAGAAAAACTTTAGGGAGCTTTGTTTTGCACAATTTGTGATTCTGCACTACTTACCTACTTTTGCTTTCCAATAAAAACACAATACAAAACAACATTTTGATCAATACCTTTTTATTGAATGCAGATAACTTATTTATTTATTATTATATGATTTAGTCCAAACGCAAAAATAACATCTTAAATATCCTTTAACAACACCTGCATGTTGAAATTCAATATCTTTAAAATACCTTAATGAATGCTCTACAAGATTATAAAATATATTAAATTTCTTTGGACCAGAAATCGTAAGAAAAGAGATTTTCTCCATAGTTGTGTTTGAGAGAGAGAGAGAGAGAGAGAGAGTGTGTGTGTGGGGGGGGGTCACTGTGTATGTGTGTGTGTGTGTGGGTGTGTAGCACACAGTGTGCTCTCCCCTCCCCCCTGCGTGCGCGTGCGTGTGCGGGTCTGGCAGCGTAACATCTGTGCGTACGCGGTCGTGATTGTTGTGAAGATGGCGGAGGGGGAGACAGAGAAGGAGTCTGACACCCGGAGAGCCATCGCGGAACTGCGGGGCCGCTTCCAGGGCCTGACGGCGGCCCTGCAGGAGAGCCCGCAGCCGTCGCTGGAAGCGTCGCTGCGGTTCTGCCAGGACTTCTGCCAGGTGAGCCGCCCCGCCGCCCCGAGCCTCCATCCCGGGCTCCGGACGGCTCGACAACAATGTAGCCGCTAGCTGCGGGGCTAGCGGCGGTAGCTGCTCCGTCGAGATGGAGGAAAACTCTGCGTGCTTTCTGCGTGATTTCTGCGTGCTTTCTGCGTGCTTTCTGCCTGCTCTGCACGCGACCTCCGCCAACACCAGCCCCCAGCATGCTTGTTGTGTGCGAGCCGTGCGGGTCGGAGCGCGGCGGCGGCGGCGGCGGCAGCAGCGGCGGCAGCGGTCGGTTCGGTGCTCCAGGCCGGAGGGCTAGCGGATGGAGCTAGGTGCTGCGGGGCTGCAGGCTTCTGTCTGGGGTTCATGCTGTGCACGGACCCCGGAGCTCCGCCGGAGAGCCGTTTCTCCGCAATGTGCACGAGCAGCGGCCGGGTTGCGCGCTGCGGACGCCGCAGCGCTGCAGCCGCGTTGCCGCGGAGCTCGAGAGTCCCGGCTCCGGGTGGGCTTCATGGCTAGCTCGGGCCTTTTGCACTAATGAATCCAGCTCCGCACATCAGCGGGTTTCCAGCAGGATGGACGCTGCAGCTGGAGGAGGCTCCGAGCTCTGAGCGTGTGCTGGGCTCGTTACACGTTACACGTTGCACGCCCTCACGTGAGTCCAGCAGGTAGAAGTGAAGCGGCTGTCCGTGCAGCGTGGCCGTGGTGCTTTGTCCTCTGAGCTCCGAGTGGATTCATTCAGTCCAGGGTCCCTCGGAGAGAGCATGTGTGCCAGGAGAGCAGCCATTGTGGACCAAACGCTGCTCTGCTTCTCCTTTAGTGCAGCTCTGGCATCAGACCTGCTGAGTGATGGAAAAAGAGGGAGGATTAACATTTTTCAGTGCAGAAACACTTATAACTCATACTCATTTTGGCTCCAGCATCTCTCTCCTGACTCGTGCCACCAGCAGCAGTAATACGAGTCTGAACAATGATAATAGATTTTCCAGGCTGGACGATCTCGGTTCAACATCCCATAATGTGATGGAGATAAATTTGTGGGTCAACTGGATGCCATGGTTTCCTCTCTGTTTTAATTTATGTAAAGAAGTCGTGACTAAAAGAAACCGTGGCATATGAAACAGTAGTTATTTGATTACACATCTTTTACTACTGATTTTGCTAACGCGTCAGATTTAAAGAAGTTCTGTGTACTTTCAAGCCCCACTCACATGACACCGTTTTCAAGTAAAATCTCAAACCTTTCATCGTGTTTCTAGTGTCCGTCTACAACTGACCTTTTGAAAACAGATTCTAATGTGAAACTTTTTGAAAATGCTCTGTGGAAGTGGGAGTGGGGGGACACGCTCGGGCCCGTCTCCCTGTAGACGCCAGAGACGCTGCTCCTGGTCTCAACGACTGTCCTAACTAGTTCTTCTGCACATGCTCAGTAGCTGGACAATCAGAACAATGTTTCCTTCAGAGTGTCATGACTCCCGGTCCATATTCTCCTGGACTTAGTACTTTTATTTTGACAGTCCCTATAATAACAATCCAACCTGGTCTTCTGTCCACCAGACTGTCTGTGTGCTGACATTGTGACTGTTTGGAGCAGATTGTTCTCTGCTGCATGTGTGTGTGTGTGCCTTCATTATAAAAACAAACAACAGCACCAACTAGTGGCCCAACATGAGAACTACATCATCATCAGTGTTTTAGCCGTTTCCATGGGAACATGGTGTGAACACAAATTTCTTCTGAAATGAAAAGGCAGAAACGAGGCCTCAGAGACAAACGGAGACACAGCACCAAACTTTACCATCCTGTGCTATTTATATTTAGAACGGCACTTCTTTTGTTTGAACCCATTAAAACTGCTTCTTGTTTTGTTTGTGATCACGGGTGCGCTGGTTGAACCAGCAGAGGCTCGGAAGTCGAGACATTTGTTGTTTTTAGTCATTTGTCTTGACTTTCTACTGTGAAAAGATGAAAATCTTCTGTCATCTACTGTTGATTTCTAACGATGACGTGAAGAACTTAGATTCACAGGTTAGGTTTGTTTTAGTTCGTTCCAAGTTTTTCTCTGTGAATATTGTGAATGTAGCGTGGAGCTTTTTGAAACAGACTAACTTCCTTCACAATAAGCCTTAAAGCAGATGGAGCAGTAACACCGCGCTGATTCTACAACCTGCTCGATGGGAATCAATGACAGTTAACTCCTCTGTAGACCATCACCTCGCTCATTCCATTATAGGTTGAGAATTTACTTTTACTTTTTGGCTCCAAAATCTTGTTCCTATTACTGTTCAGTGTAAATGTGTGGAGCTGCTTTATGTTGCAGAAGCCAGGCACAACCCTTATTAAATATAACTGATTTTAAATGAATGTAAAATGTTCTGCTGGTCAGAAGCTTGAATGATTGATTGGTGAAGCTAAAATAGTTTAGTTATATGTGCAAGGTGTTTTTGTAACTTTGCCCTGTAGTCATAAAGTGACTGTTTTCTCCTGTTGGCCGGCTGTCGTCTCACTGCAGTCTCTGTGTTCCTCAGGTCCTGGTGGAGCACGCCAGTCGTTGGAAGACCGATGAGGATCCACTGCCTTTGCTGGAGGTTTACACCGTGGCCATCCTCAGCTTTGCTAAGGCCACCTCCTGTCTCTCCTCCGAATGTGAAAATGTGCCACTCCTACTTGAAAAACTAGCACTGTGAGTAAAACTGCTGGAAAAAACAGGATTGAAGATACAACAGTTTGGATTTGCATTAGTTTCCTTCAAACAGCAGCCTTTTATAACTCCAATCTCTCATGTATGTCACAAATTAACTTATCTGATTCAAAACATGCCCATGTCAGTCCCAAAGGTAGATTAGATTGGAAAAGGTTGCCGTGTTAACGGCCTGCAGGAGTCTTTCAGCTATTTTCACAATGTGGTCTCATGAAGGGAAAGTCCTCCAGGCAAACTGTAAATGCTGGACCTCATGCGGAGCCACATACTTGGGATAAAGTCCACTTTACACATGAACATGCAGCAGATTCACAGAATTTAGGCAAAGCATCAGTGACAAAGGCATGTATTCTGTCCGTTTCCCACCATGCATCACAGTCCTGGAGCCTCATGTACAAACCCAAAAACATGGTGTTCGTTCTGTTTCACAACAAAGTTCAAATGTCGAGTGAGATGAGCGTGGAAATGTGCAGTGCTGCGTTTCTCCAGCTGTGATGCTTAGCGACACTTGGAGGGGAAGCTGGCAATAAATAAATGTGATGAACTTTCCAACATTAAGGCACAATTAGCAGCAAGGTTTTAGTGTAATCTGAGTATCTGCACACACATTGATATAAAAGCTCCATCACATGATGGATGTGTTCACAGGAAACATTTTCATTGACTCAATGTACCGATCATATGTGATGGTGATCGAGGGGGAGGTTAGAGAGCCTGATAAGTAACAATGACCGAATTGCTATTAAAATAAAATGTAATATGCTCAATAATAATGCTCAATAATGGAACACGGTGCTGAGCCAACAACGTACAAACTTTGTTGTTCCATTATGGGGGCAAGAGAAATGTTTTCTCCTCCCTTGCTTGCTTATGGCCTCGGCTCCTCCTGCAGCACAGCCCATCAATGATTTCTCCCCTGCATGTCGTCCTGTCTTGGACTCGTCTCCCCAGCGTGTTCTGGGTGTGACCCCAGCTCTTCGTCTCAGCCCCAACATCACGCCTCCAGCTGTTCTTGGGGCTCCTCTTTTCCGCTTGCCCTGGGGATTCCATTTTAAAACTTGTCATGTAAAACTGTCTTGATGTTCCCTTAAGGTGTGGTCAATCCATCTCCAGGTGGATTTGAGTGGATTCCTGACCTGCTTGTTTACAAAGATTTTCATTTGTGACTCTTTGCCCAAGTTATCTTCAAGATCCTTCTCAAGCAGTTGTTGACGAATGTTTGCAGTTGTTGTTCAATGACTGTGTTTCTCTGTCCCTGAACCATCAAACAGGACGCTTTTCACATTGGAGTTGAGGATAGGGAAGCACCGATCATGTTTTTTCGCTTCGGATCCGATCCCGATACCCAAATTTGTATATCTGCCGATACCGATACTATTCAGAAACCAGAGCTCCGTTTGCTTTAATATTATTATTATTGTTGACTTTATATGAGGCTGTAATAAACTCCTCTCTACAGTAAAGTATGAAATGTACTAATGTATACATGTATTCTCTCTAAAGACAACTAGAGGTTAGTATCAGGACAGAAAAGGAAGCAGTACAAAGTATTTTAGTTCCATGTGGACAATGTGGGGGTCTGCGTGACGTCATCATCTCATAATAAACTAGTTCTACCTTTAAAAGCTCAGAATCAGTATTAATTAATCTCTGGAGAAATTCTTTAGCAAGGCAGCACCAACAGCAATTTTTCCAGCTCTATTTTCAGGGAGTTTAGCGTGGAGTAGGACGCAGCTTCACGGAGGTGTGAATCGCCTGCTGCAGTGGAGGAGCTGCTTTTCATTGTTTTGATGCCGCGGTCAGTGACGTTCTCCTCGGAGAGCTGGAGTTTTAAAACGATGAGGTCTGGCGGCAGAGCGACCGCCTCGCTGTACAGCGGCTTTATGAACATTGCACGTTGCTGTGTTGCTTTGCTACCATCCACGTTGCTGTGTTGCTTTGTGGTGTTTTGAGTATAAAATCCGTCCAAACGGCAACATGTTGTCATGAAAAGTTGGATAGCACAGTGCTACTTCCCTAGCCTGCTCGCTGGCTGCAAACTGTGGACTGGATTTCCTGAATGGATGCGGGTCTCATCATTGAGACCCGCCTCCCTTCAGGAAATCCAGTCCACAGTTTGCAGCCAGCGAGCAGAGCAGCAGCAGGGAAACACTGGGGATCATTTCAGCACCATGGATCAGACCAGGATCATGGATCAGACCAGGATCATGGAGC
>NC_137633.1:28755801-28806420 GCF_963383615.2 Lipophrys pholis | reverse complement strand
AGTTAACACGTGGAAACTAACTTCTTCTTCAGTTCGGCCTGTGTGCACTTTTGTGAGAAGGGCCACAGCGAGCTTTATCTTGATGTTCAGTATGGAGTGTGGAAGCAGGGCCTCACGAGCCTTCTGACCTTTTGGGTTTTAAGCAGGAGATTAGTTAGCACAGGGAGAACTGGCTTGTGGTGGCCGGGTGTTCATAGTGATTTTGCTTTTTGATCCTTCAATGTCGGTTCTTCCGATCATTGTGGAGCAGAATGTTGGATTGTTCACCCACTGATGGCGAACATGAGCTGGATTAGGTCATCATTAGACGGTTAGTTACCCTTCTGATGAGTTGTCATTGCCATAGTAATCCTGACAACTAGAAAATTCCAGAGGAAATTCTGTGTGCCTCCCTCTCGCTGCTGACATCCTTTGAGCTCAGCGCCTCCATGGCAACAGACGCTGATCTCCTTTACCCCCATCCATGGCAACATACGCTGATCTCCTTTACCCCCCCCATGACAACATACGCCGATCTCCTTTACCCCCCATCCATGGCAACATACGCTGATCCCCTTTACCCCATCTGTGGTAACATACGCTGATCTCCTTTACCCCCCATGACAACACACGCTGATCTCCTTTACCCCCTCCCCCGACAACATACGCTGATCTCCTTTATCCCCTCCATGGCAACATGCGCTGATCTCCTTTATCCCCTCCATGGCAACAGACGCTGATCTCCTTTATCCCCTCCATGACGTGCGTCTCTGCATTGTATGGGACGGTTTTCACAGATTTTTGCTATATAGTCAGAAAGAGTGAGCCAAATTGTTAATAAAAGTCATAGCACATTATTCCCGAACACTCCACATGTTTTGATGTACTTTGTGTGTCCGTGCTCCCAACGGTGCGAGTACCAAAGAAAATCAGGAAATAAAAATAAAGACATTAAAGAGCCATCTAGGATAGTTTTCTTTGCGCCTTACCACCGAGGCAGCCACAAGAACTGTGAATCAGACCTCAGCCGCATGAGACGCAAAGATCCTGAAGAATCTTACAAGAGGAGGGAGGGGTGGAGCACCGGGACTCCAACATGTTACAAGAGGAGGGAGGGGTGGAGCACCGGGACTCCAACATGTTACAAGAGGAGGGAGGGGTGGAGCACCGGGACTCCAACATGTTACAAGAGGAGGGAGGGGTGGAGCACCGGGACTCCAACATGTTACAAGAGGAGGGAGGGATGGAGCACCGGGACTCCAACATGTTACAAGAGGAGGGAGGGGTGGAGCACCGGGACTCCAACATGTTACAAGAGGAGGGAGGGATGGAGCACCGGGACTCCAACATGTTACAAGAGGAGGGAGGGGTGGAGCACCGGGACTCCAACATGTTACAAGAGGAGGGAGGGGTGGAGCACCGGGACTCCAACATGTTACAAGAGGAGGGAGGGGTGGAGCACCGGGACTCCAACATGTTACAAGAGGAGGGAGGGATGGAGCACCGGGACTCCAACATGTTACAAGAGGAGGGAGGGGTGGAGCACCGGGACTCCAACATGTTACAAGAGGAGGGAGGGATGGAGCACCGGGACTCCAACATGTTACAAGAGGAGGGAGGGGTGGAGCACCGGGACTCCAACATGTTACAAGAGGAGGGAGGGGTGGAGCACCGGGACTCCAACATGTTACAAGAGGAGGGAGGGATGGAGCACCGGGACTCCAACATGTTACAAGAGGAGGGAGGGGTGGAGCACCGGGACTCCAACATGTTACAAGAGGAGGGAGGGGTGGAGCACCGGGACTCCAACATGTTACAAGAGGAGGGAGGGGTGGAGCACCGGGACTCCAACATGTTACAAGAGGAGGGAGGGATGGAGCACCGGGACTCCAACATGTTACAAGAGGAGGGAGGGGTGGAGCACCGGGACTCCAACATGTTACAAGAGGAGGGAGGGGTGGAGCACCGGGACTCCAACATGTTACAAGAGGAGGGAGGGGTGGAGCACCGGGACTCCAACATGTGATCAATTCCATATTGATCAGGATGTCCAAAGGAAATGTGCCTTCCAAAGCCAGAACATTCCTGACTTGTTAATGCGTGCCTTTGAGATTGTATGATATTAATTCATTGAGGATTTAAACGGACGGCACTGTGGTCACTCAGTTTCACTTAATTACAGCAGAAACGTTTCAGGCAGAACTTCCTCACTGCTCTTCTTTTAGTTTAGATTTTCCATCCAGTGGTTTTTGAGGCTGAGTTTCCTACGTTGAGTGTTTTGTGTTGGAATATTAATTTATCACCGCGACGACAGGAATAGTTCTGTGATCCATAAATTCATGTTCCTGCAGTTGTCAGTGTGACCATTATTAATAAGCTCATTATTACAGTTCAACCCTCGTGGAGCCAAACAGACATGGAACAAGAACAAAAACCTCCTTCAGAGCCTCAGTGACCAGGATTTATTTTATTATGTCTAAAAGATCGCTCTAAATTACTTTCCCATCTCCACGGCAGCTTCGCACTGAACCTGTCTCGTATTTGGTGCGATATGAATAAAGTTTAATTGAATTGAAACCGTGCACCAATCACGATCATTTAAGAATGAGAAGGGCATTTTCCAAGACATCTGATTGGTCAGGAGGTGGAGCTCTGACCGCTAATCGAGAACGTAACCTGCTCCGGAGCAGGTTAGACATTCAGCGCAAGTTGCCAGGGTGATTTATCCTGGTGAGGAGTGAGCGAGCGTCGTAGTACGGAAAACCCGGGGTTAATCCAGCGTCGTAGTACGGAAAACCCGGGGTTAATCCAGCGTCGTAGTACGGAAAACCCGGGGTTAATCCAGCGTCGCAGTACGGAAAACCCGGGGTTAACTCAGCGTCGCAGTACGGAAAACCCGGGGTTAATCCAGCGTCGCAGTACGGAAAACCCGGGGTTAATCCAGCGTCGCAGTACGGAAAACCCGGGGTTAATCCAGCGTCGTAGTACGGAAAACCCGGGGTTAATCCAGCGTCGCAGTACAGGTCTCTGGTGTCCGGATGAAGTGATAAATGTTAGCAGCAGCATCTTTATCTCCACTCTGACTGCTAACGAGCAGCTGCTAGCCATGTCCTCCTCCTTCAGTGGCCATACTGATGGAGGACGTCATCGCCGTCTCCATGGTAACCAGCAGGCTTGTTTGAGAAAAGAACTTCTGATTCGCATTTTGTTACTGCTGGTTAAATTAAATCCTGGACGTAAAACCCTGACAGCTGCGTCCTCTGAACAGCCTGGTCCTCTGGTCGCTGTGAACAGCCTGGTCCTCTGGTCGCTGTGAACAGCCTGGTCCTCTGGTCGGTGAACAGTCTGGTCCTCTGGTCGCTATGAACAGCCTGGTCCTCTGGTCGCTATGAACAGCCTGGTCCTCTGGTCGGTGAACAGCCTGGTCCTCTGGTCGCTATGAACAGCCTGGTCCTCTGGTCGCTGTGAACAGCCTGGTCCTCTGGTCGCTATGAACAGCCTGGTCCTCTGGTCGCTGTGAACAGTCTGGTCCTCTGGTCGGTGAACAGCCTGGTCCTCTGGTCGCTGTGAACAGTCTGGTCCTCTGGTCGGTGAACAGCCTGGTCCTCTGGTCGGTGAACAGTCTGGTCCTCTGGTCGGTGAACAGTTTGATCTGGACTGAAGTCTGGACATCCTGAATGGTTCTGAGCTCAGTTGGAGAAGCAGTCTGATGATAAACGTCATCACACAAAGATTCTAGTCTTCAGTTTGAGAAATGAATCCAGACGTCAGTCTTTGTCTCAGAGGCTGAATTGAACTACGAGTGTTTACTGTCGATGGAGACAAACACTTTAGCTCGGGGGGGCAGATACGCTAGAAGGGAGCGGCAGATATTCAGGCGGGGGGTAATACTTGTCCAGACTGTTATGGAAGTTTTCTGAACAGTATAAAAACTAGGGACGTCCTGATCACACTTTTTTGCCCCCGATACCGATCCGATTTTTCAGAATTGAGTATCGGCCGATACCGATACTTTCCCGATCCGATACTCACGTTACTATTGCAAAGATACTCAATAGTCTATTATTGGAGGAACTAAGATGTCTGAAGCTAAAAGCACTATTGGTAGAAGCTTTGTTTACCTAGAAATTATTGTAAAAGTCACTTATTGAATCAAACTTCTTCTCAGAATGACTTAAGAACTTAAACTTTATTCAGTCAGAAGAACAAATACCCAGTTACACTCTGCAGTCTTGTTTCTTTATTTATCTTAACTTAAACTACTTCACCTGCATTTTGTGGCAAATTAAAGAAAAATGAAACCCAGAGAATCAGTTTGACTAACATATAAACCGTAAAAAACTACAACATAAACAGTATTCAGTAAAACCAATCAAAAGAACCCAGTTCCCAATTGCCTGTAGGGGCGCTGTGACTCACCAAACAACAAAAATGCAGAAGAAGACAGACCACATAGAAATATAGAAGTAGACTTCTGCACATAAACACATAACCCACTATATATAACTCTAGTTTTATAGGTCTATGGCCCCGCTCCACCTGCTTCTAGCTTCTGCAGCTCCACCCGAGCTTCTAGTCCCTGATTGTTCTGGTTATTAGGTGACGTAGCGGAGGGGAGGAGGGGGGCCATTACGTCATCTATGGTCCACGGATGATGGTCTTTGCTGAGCGTACTCCACCGCATGTTTACTTTTTAGATGTCTTATCAGATTAGTTGTGTTAAACGAAGCTCTGGTGCTCCACCTCTCAGGACTGTGGTGAAGCTCTGGTGCTCCACCTCTCAGGACTGTGGTGAAGCTCTGGTGCTCCACCTCTCTGGACTGTGGTGAAGCTCTGGTGCTCCACCTCTCAGGACTGTGGTGAAGCTCTGGTGCTCCACCTCTCAGGACTGGTTTGGTTATCCACCTTAAACTCCCTCCAGACTGCTGGTTGATCCTCTCAGTGGCTTCAGGCTGCTCACCTCAGTTTACGGCAGGTCGCACACGGTTCAGCTTTATGGCAGCTGACGTTTTTTTGTTTGTTTTTTGGATCGGCGGGGTGATCGGCTGGATTTGCTGATTCCCGATCACTCACAAATCACCAATACCGGCCCCGATCCGAGATCTACCGATCTGATCAGGACATCCCTAATGAAAACACTTGGATTTCTTCTCATGCAGCTCACAAAATGCTGGTTTTCTTGCATATTCTCACAGTTTTACAGCAAAGAGGCCAAATATTACACATGCAGAAAAATTGTATTTTAACAGAATATGTCCCCTCTAATAGAAGTACATAAAGTATTCCGTGTTGTCGTCCCAATTGTCAGGTCCAACCTCTGAACATTTATTAATTCTGCAAGGAAGAACACACACCGAGTTAAGATTAGTTTTACTCGCGAGGAGAACGGACAGAGAGTGTTTCAGTTACAATCTCCAACCCGCTCTGAAAAACCTCTGCCGCCTCCTCTCCTTTTATTAGGGTTCCTCTTATCTGAAAACAAAGCACTTCTCATCTGCAGACCACGTTCCTCCTTACCATGAAAGATCACAGTGGAGAAATACAAGTCGTAATAGATGAGAAAGAATGTTGGTACAATGAATGTGATAACTTTTCGTAAGATTATTCCAACACCAATCATCAACACCATTGTCTCCACTTCAGGGCTTGGCATTAAAGATTTTGAGCACTTGCCTTTTTGGCAAGTGCTTACAAATTCTTACTTGCGTGAACAAATTTTTACTTGCCTGAAGTTTAATGGAAATGTATAAGGTTGGGTAATATATTATTTCGACCAATAAATACATTGTAATATGTTTCTGTAATTGTTTTTGAATAAACAAATACATATACTTAAATTAATTTGCCTCTAGTACTGGACCCTTGTGAAGGGGTCGGGGGGTCCAACATGGCTCGGTGCATGGGGTCCAACTTGTTTGTTTTAATGTTTGGGGTAACTTTTTAGGTATTTACTACATTTACCCACCCTTGATATTTAACTACTGATGTATGTCAAGTTACTGCTCTCAACTCTGTCTATAAATTATTGTATTCTACGATATATTTTGTGTTTGCTGCCCAGTGCTTTAAGTGGGGAAAAAGAAGTGCCAGTACTCCTTTTGGTGACATGCTGTGAGTCTCTCATACAAATATGGACAAAAACATAATATTCAGTGGCGTGCACAGACATTTTCTAGGGCAGGTGGTCGGTGTAAAATAAAGGCACCTTGTGCAGTGTGTGGATCCCCCGGCTGCTTTATTATCATAGTGGGAGATTAACAAAACAAAACACAAGTACATGTTGGAAGTAGTTGCATATTTATTTAAATATATCCCCCCTCCCCCCCAAATTAAAGGAAAGAATGTGAGAGAGATGAGAGGATGTCACTACACCATCCTGAATAAGTTCACATATATTTGTATTTAATCAGTCTGTACATTACATGTATTGGGTGTAATTTAAGGTGTAATTGTAAAAAGAAAAATTCCAGTGAATCCATTTGAAAATTGACCCAGATGTACCTGGGGTCATGTAGAACAGGAATATGGTGCAGTTTGCAGAAAACTATTACATTTTTTAGGGAATTTTTAAAAATCTGCCTTGACAGCAATATTTCAATGAGGTGTGTTTTTAGTGTGATTGTGAACAAATGCTTCAGTGAAACCACTGACTCATTGGGAGATTTTCCTCTGAGGACGATTGGTCATTCTCGGAGCGCAGCCACGGAGGGCAGAGTTACATGATGCACCTGAATCATCACCCATGTATTGTCGGCATGAATCTCGTTTACCAGTAAAAATCCATAAATGATCCTCATTGTTTAAGCCGCTGGGTTCAAAGTGTGTGAAAAAAGAAGCGGCTGACAGCCCGGACATTCTGAAAAGTTCCGGTACGTGCCGTACGCTTGAAAAAAGTGCCGGTACGCTCAGGGGTAAAATTTAAAAGTGCCGGTACTGCGTACCGGTGCATGCCGGCACTTTTAAAGCACTGATGCTATCAATAAAATACGACTATCTTACCAGCAGCGCTCTCCAGATGTTTTCATTCACTTTTCACACCGTTTTCCCACGCTATCATCAGCGAACACGCGAGAATCACGTGATCGCGCTCTCGGGGCGAGATCTCGTTGAAAAACGTCATGCAAAATAGCTGCGCCCAGCGATGGTGTGACCCGTTGGTGATACCAAGTGATGTGTGCAGAAAAAACACTAGCCCAAAAGGGCTAGTGATTTTACTGCCCCGGACGTTTGGGCAAGCCTTAATGTCGAGCTCTGCACTTCCAGTTCTTCAGTAATGGCTGAAATCACTGGTACATTGATGGACGTAAACCTGTACTATTGCTCTCCATCTCTCGTGGCTCTTGTTTCCAAACTGCCCCTCTGACTCCAGAGCAGCTCTTCTGGTGTGGTTTGGCTGTTTTGTGGACTGTGCACATCTTTGACCTAAATCTGGCTTTAACAAATGAGTGTGTGGATTCACAGGAGCTGTGCGGAGCTGCTGCTCTTGCTGCCCAAGCATGTCCCTGGTGCCTTATGGGAGGAGTTCCAGTCCTCCATGAAGGTCAGTATCCTCCAGGCTGTCAACAGACTTTCTGCCAGTTTATTGCCGCACTGAAAAATGGAATTAGAAAGTGTTTGGGTGAAAATGTGGGCGTTGAAGTAAAAATGTCTCCAGACCATCTCCATCTGAGCATGGCAGTTGTGTGATTTGTTTGTCCTCTCTGGCAGTCGGCACACGGCCTCCTGCAGGAAAGTGGGAGCACACAGCTCTGCCTGGTGTCGGTTCTGGCCCAACAGGACGGCGTCTGGTCCAACTCCACGTTAAGCAGCATCATGTCCAATCAGATCCCTCAAACTGAGCAAGGTTACTCTTCACATTTTCTCCTCCGCTTTACTGTAATCAAGTTACTGTCGTAGAGGGTGCCTGCTGACGTTTCTTCTCTTTAAGGGCCCATTCGGACCTGGCATTAACATGCCTTTCTGGTGATTTGATCATATGTGTCGAGTCCTAAAGTCAAGTGTGAACAGGCCCCAAACCAAAGCTGGTCTGAGACCGTCTGACCACAGAGACTTTGTAGTGTGGACAGCAGGTGCCGTGACAGCACCTGGGACAGTGGACAGCAGGAAAATACATCATATGTAATACATGAACGTCATCAGGGGGCACCTTGTTTTGGTCGAAGAGAATTCACCCATCTGGGTTATACAGTCTTTCCAAGTTCCCAAAGAAACTGTCATTGTTCTTCTCCACAGAGACTCGTAGCTGTGTGCTGGGCCATTTAGTGGAAGTGATGTAGAGGCAATAACACAATAAAGTGGTCAGCTTCAAACTCATGATACAGACCAGTGTAGACTGCCTGTGTCAGGATTCGCCACACGTGATCGGATCACCTGAAACGCACGTTAACATCAGGTCTGAATGGGCTCACCAGCCTCTGGTTTCAGGATAACTTGAGCTTTTCTCCTCGTAGAGCTGATCATTACTTTCTCGATTGCTGAAGATCTCCATCTAATGTTGCTCGAAGTTTTCATGTGTTGATATGAATTTGCCTTCTTTCCTTCAGTCCATGAGTTTCTTGAATTGGAAGGTCCAACGCTTCTGAACATGCGAATAAAGCACCTTATCAAAGTGGACAGTGTGGACAAAGCTGCGGTGCTGGCCAAGATGTGCTCCGAGTATCCGGGATATGAAGGGAAAGGGAACTTCAAACAGACCTACCTGCTTTGCATCTGCATGATAAAAAGTCAGGAGCAGCTCATGGAGGAGGTGAGACGATGACGTCAAACATAATTCTGTCCTTTTTATTTTCAATGTCTCAATGAATAACAAGCTACTTGAAAGATCTTTCAACTGTGAGGGAAAAACAGTAATTTTATAAAGACACTCACATACTGAGGATGCAACGGTTCTTGATAAAACGTTGAACTCTCCGGGTCGCCTTATGGACCGTGGCTTTTTGGTTTTGAAATGAATTTTACAGGTATGTGTGTGTGTGGGTGCGTGTCCGTCCGTCCATCCGCAGGCCAAGTCAGCCTCGGTCTGTTTTGCAAATTCCTAGTAAAAGTACAAGAAGGCCGTACGCTTGGCGGGACTCCTAGTCTTCTCAGCATCTCTGCCGCCGCTGTCTTAAACTGTAGCTTGATTCATGTTCCATACGTAAAAGGAAACGGGACAATATGAGCATATAGCTCCAGCTAAACACCCTGATGTAAAGCTTTCTGACGGTCGATGACTCCAGAAGGAAATGCCAACGGAAAACAGTGAATATGAAGTGAAACCAACTGAACCGCGGGCCACGCGTGCACACACACCCACCCACACACACACACACACACACACCCACCCACCCACCCACCCACCCACACACACACACACACACCCACACACACACCCACCCACCCACCCACCCACACACACACACACACACACACACACACACACACACACACACACACACACACACACACACACACACACACACCATATATACTCATACTTGAACCCATTGGATGAAATCCAGTTATTATCAAACACTTCCCGTCAATGAAAGGTCTTGGAGAAATCCTTGGCAATTCAGTTGCTTAATCTTGCTTTTTCTTTCTCTTTCTCGCTCACAGATTGCATCGATAGATTGTAAAGATGCTCTTGAAATGATTTGCAACTTGGAATCAGAGGGAGACGAGAAAGGAGCTCTCTGCTTGTGTACGGCCTTTCTCAAGCGACAGCTTCTCCAAGGAGACGTATATTGTGCCTGGTGAGAGACACACACACACACACACACACACACACACACACACACACACACACACACACACACACACACACACACACACACACACACACACCTCCCATAATTGTTATCATCTTGTTGTGTTTTTTTCCTGTGTCGGGCATTTAAAAAGTAAAAGGTTCACAGACAAAAGTTGAAATACTGAGCAGTAGTTTACCTGATCAAGTCTGGAACATTGAGTGTGTATATATCAGAAGTTCTGAGTTTCATCGACTGAATAAAGATAGACGACACATGAGAACAGGGGTGTGAAACATAAGGCCCGTAGGCCTAAACACACCCACAAGGTCGGAGTAACTGCAGTTCCTAATTTGTCAATGTCCTTGCAAGAGTCGGGGTCATAATCAAAAACTGGGACTCAGCACTTGAACATGAGATGCCAAGAATGTCATTGAGATTAACTGTCCCTGAATGGCTCTCACTGGGAGTAAATCTGCAGTTTACAGAAGTCCCTAAACATCTATCCATCCATCTGATGTGTGGTGCTGCCGTGCATGCTCGCGAGCTGCTTCATCTCAGCTTTCAAATCAGCTTCATGAGTTCATGAAAAGGAGAAACCCTGAAAGTGAAGGGAAACTTTTGAGGTGTATATTTAGATCCATTTGGTTAAAACTTGAGTGTATGTGAACTAAAATGAGTTTTGACAGTCCTGAATTACAGTAGACTTGGATCAGTGATGTCTCTGCCATTTTTGAGAGAATCTGGTGAATCAGCGGTGTGATGCTGTTTCTCATATTGCAGGGAACTCACATTGTTTTGGAGTAAGCTACTCATGCGTTTGGAGTCATCGGCTGATTCATTTCTTGGCCACAGCAAGGAGATGACGCTTCTCTGCAGGAGTGTCTGTCACATTCTGTTTCTCATCAAAGTCATCCAAAACGAGGTAAGAGAAAATTTCTACACGTTTACCGCCAATGCTTCAGTTGAATCGGTTGAAAATCATTTTCTGTCGATTTTTCTCACTCAGGTTGGAGAGGTGGGGCTTCCAGTGTGTGTAGAAATGTGCATCCAAGCGTTGAAAATGACCTCCAGTGACCACAAAGACAGCAAGTCCACCATCTGCAAGACTATTTCCTGTCTCCTACCAACTGATTTAGAGGTGAAGCGTGCATGCCAGCTGACCGAGTTCCTGGTCCAGCCTACTGTTGACTCTTATTATGCCGTGGAATCGCTGTACAATGAGCCTGACCAAAAGCCTGAGGAGGACGGGAGTGTACCAGTGCCCAATTCTTTACGTTGCGAGTTACTACTGGCCTTGAAGACACAGTGGCCTTTTGATCCAGAGTTCTGGGACTGGAAAACCCTGAAACGCAACTGTTTGGCACTGATGGGAGAGGAGGCAGCTATTGTGTCGTCTATTGACACGCTTAATGACACAGATGACCAGGAGGTGGAAAGCGCAATCAGCAAACTTCCCGAATACAGAGATCTGGAAGATTTTCTTTTAACCACTACAAATGAACTCAATGAAATCACAGACGAAAGAGAGAAAAACAGAGAGGCTAAAAAACTGCGAGAGCAGGGATTTGTGTCTGCTCGATTCAGAAATTGGAGAGCTTACATGCAGTATTGTGTTTTGTGTGACAAAGAGTTCTTGGGTCATCGAATAGTTCGCCACGCTCAGAAGCATTTCAAAGATGGGGTTTATCTTTGTCCTATTTGTGCTGATAGTTTTGAAAGTAGGGAGGTTTTGGAACCACACGTAGCATCGCATGTGAAACAGTCCTGCAAAGAGAGACTAGCTGCAATGAAAGCTGCACGGAAGGTAACCAAACCAACTCAGTCTCCTAAAAGTCCATCAAAAATCCCAAAAGTTATTGCCAAGACAAACATGAGTCCTATTAAAATTGAACCTGAAACAGGCAACCAGCTAGCATCCCCTGTTAAAACCGAACAACCCACCGCCGACATACAGATGAGTCAAGACTGTTTCTGTCCCGTCAAAAACTGTTCAAAGGCTTTCAAGTTTTTTCGTAACCTCATGGCTCATGTCAGGTCTCACAAGGACGACGAAGAGGCCATGCGGTTTTTGGAAATACAAAAACAAAAAGTGGTGTGTCAGTATTGCAGGAGGCAGTTTGTTAATGTCCGACACCTTAACGATCACCTGCAGATGCACTGTGGCACCAAACCGTACATCTGCATTCAGCTTGATTGCAAGGCGAACTTTAATTCAAATTCTGAGCTTCTTATGCATCGGAAAACTCACCCAGAATTCAAGGCACAGTGCATGTTCCCAAACTGTGGTAAAGTTTTCAGTGAGGCCTACCTGTTGTACGATCACGAGGCTCAGCATTACCTTACCTACACCTGCCAAACGGACAACTGTGGCAAAATATTTTACTCACAGTCACAATTTTTGTCTCATCAAGAGAATCATTATGCGAATCATGCAGTGAACATTGGTCCAATCGCAAGTCAGACTCTCCTTGCAGCTGAAGTCCTACCTGAGAGCACGACGATCAAAGATGAGAAGTGTCCTGCTGTTTGTGTGGACAGCGTCGGTGCAGATGTTTATATGAAGGAGGCATCGCAGCCAAGCACATCCCCATGCAGATCACCAGACGTTGCCAACGAGTCCATCACCTTGAGAGTGAAACACTCGATTGAAAACATGCTGAAACCAGCAGCAGAGAATGAAGCAAAAGAAGCGGAGGAACGCAACGAACCACTGACCGTCTCCACTCCAGCATCAGCCGATGTGACTCCACCACAGAACAATCCTCAGGCACAGCATAATGTGGCTGTCGCTCCTGCATATTCTGCCCCTGCTCACATGAGTCCTGTGGCAGGTCAACAGGGGGGCATGAAGAACCATGTACAAGGCAATGATTTTCAGAAAGTGACACCACAAACAATTTCTCCAAGTCAAATCAAGACAGAAATTCCTTGTTCGTTGCAGGGTTATCCCTCTGGTACGCCTGCTGTTACTGCCAGCCGTGAAGAGAACCTGCACTGTTGCCCGTACAACGACTGCACGAGGGCATACAGTACAAACAAGAGCCTGTCTCGACATGTGAAAAAACAACACCCTGAAATATTTGAGGACTGGAAATTGGCAAAAAAATACAACAAAGTGGCTAAAATTACAGCAAAAAAGGCGCAAAGTGGACCAGCTTCCACCAGTCAGACTCCGAACCCAGTGACCAGGCCATCAGACCAGCCAGGAATACTATGCAACAAACCTGGGACGCAGCAAATTAATTATCCAATGGAATGCTCCACTTCACCTACCCAGTGTTATCCTGGTTCAATGGAGCCTGTGCCTATCACTCCAATGGTTAACCCCACGTTGTATCCGTCATGGGGAACTTCAAGCAATCCCAGTGGAGTGACACAGTCAGACGTCTCTCAGTCATGGTCTTCACCGCCCATGAATAACTGCTATCCAGATGCCTTCAACCTGAATGAGTATCCCTCTCGCAGCTATAGTCATTGGCAGGCTGATCCTTACCCGTCCACGTCGGCACTCCCAGTTGATCGAGATCATACAATGGCAGCTATACCCGGTCCCCCAATGTCCAACGCTCCTTCAGATTCAAGCTTGATGTCTCAGTATGTGTCCAGTTCTTTGATGCTTGACAATGGAGGACAAATGTCTAATGGAGGGCATCAGTTTGGACTTGTGCATCCCGAGAGTGCTGGAAACAATGAAGGTGCTAGAAAGACTAGTACAAGCCTGCCTGCACAGATTGATAATGGAAACAGTCTGTCAACAATTGACAGCCTTCCTGATGGAAGTTACCACGCTCCGTATGCTCACAGTGAAAATTCCTGTCTTACTCAGTGCTCAACGGTTGATATTCCTATGAAATGTCTGAGCCCTGAGGCTCAAGTTCCAGTAAAACCTACAAAGGAAATTCCAAAAACGGAAAATATCTCAACTTCTGGTTATGACCAGACAGACAATTCTGGAGATAATGTACTGAGTCCACAAAGTGTCATTCACACAGATTTTCCTTACGATGAGGAATGCCCCAATGCTGATTGTGAGACGAATCCCTCGGATGAAAAGGGAGGTGACTCAGAATCACAGAAAGGAAAACGCAGCCGTTTGAGCAAGCGTACCAAATGGCCAGCCATCATTAAGGATGGCAAGGTCATCTGCAGGAGATGTTTCAGAGAGTTCACAAGCACCAAGTCTCTTGGTGGCCACCTGTCCAAACGCTCACAGTGCAGACCTTTAGATGAAATTGACCTGACGGCAGACCTGCCAACATCATTTCTTGATTTTCTCAATGACCCTCATGTCCCTGACACTAACGGAGCAATATTCAACATGCCAAACGGAGATTTCTCACAGGAATCTTGTAGCTTGACCACACTGACCTCACCCATGGTGTTGAAACAGGAACCTCAGACTACTAATATCATGGAGTTTTCAAACTCTTTCTCAGTGTCTCCTGAAAACCCGAATGAGAAGGCAGCAGAATTGACTAATCCCCCTCTGGCTGTCCCTTATCAACAGGATCATCTTATGGAAATTTCACATGCTTTTCAAAGGCTGGACTTGATTGAAGCCACACAGGAGAAGATGCGTCTTGCTCTGTCTTCAGAGCAAAATGTCCGTCAAGGGCCGTCATGTGAGACGACCCCCGTCGTGGAAAAAACTAAAGTACTAAGTAAAAGTGATGACAAGCCCACTGTAAAGGTTCCTAAACCTTTTAAATGTGACCAGGAAGATTGCGAGTACTCTTTCATGACGAAGGAGGCGTTGTTCAAGCATTTGACTAAAATGCATGATTATTCTAATGAAATGATAGAAGAACTAAAAAGAACCCCCTCTAAACTCTCACCGTACCCTTGTCAGATTTGTCCCAAAACGTTCACGAGAACAACAGGATTAAGAATTCACTATGAAAAAGTCCACAGACTGTCCAAAGCAGAAATGCAGAAGCTAAAGATCAGCGCACGGAATAGACGTGCATTCAGACTGAATAAAGACGAGGCCACAGTTAGCAAAGGGACCAGTGAGGCCAATGCCAGTCAGACAGCGCCATCTGCCTATGTGCTGCCCACAATAAAACAAGAACCACTTGACATCGCAATTGCACCTCAAATTGACCATGAGAACAATCAGGACGTCAGTCAAATTCTTTCAGAAGATGCAGTAAATATACCTGCAGTATTAACAGTTACACGACTTCCATCGCCCCAGAACTATTTACCTGAAAGGCCACTTGCAGACGGAGCGCCACCAGCTCCTGAACAAGTACCAGACCAACCTGAATTGGCAATTACAAACACCAGCCCAGACATGAAAGTAGACACCAGTTTGAACGAGAAACTAAGTCCGGATGGCAAAGTAAATGTGCAGCCCGATTTCTCCTCGAGTAAAGAGAAAGAGCCAAAGCTGTCACCTGCTTCTGCTTCAGCTTCCCCAGAGAAACCCAGCAGCTCCAAAAACACTCCGACCAAGGAGGAAAGGAAGGAAAAAATTCAGAAAAGGTTAAGTCTCAAAATGTGTGACGCAGACAATGCTTTCAGTCCATACAGACCATATCGCTGTGTTCACGAGGGCTGCACAGCAGCATTTACCATCCAGCACAATTTGATTCTCCATTACAGGGCCATGCATCAGGCGTCCCTGCCCCCGTGCAAACCTGACCCCGACACAGACGTAACAAGCATTCACAGTGGACAGGAGAGTGTCGAGAGCATAGGAACCGATCAGGAAGTCAGGTGTCAAGTGAAAAACTGTTCAAGGGTGTTCATGGGAATCACAAGGTTAGTGCAGCATTACCTCTTACTTCACAAGTTCACCCGAGACAAGGCCACCGCCATGATGGCCAGCATGACCATAGAGACTTTTAACTGTGACCGACCCGAGTGCGCGCTGCCCTTCAACTCTGTGGAGAAGTACATTGAGCACATCAAGAATTTCCACAAGGAAATCGCCATTTCTGAGAGGGGCTCGGTTGATCCAACTTTCCGGTGCGAGTACGACGCATGTGACCGCGTGTACACTACGAAATCAAACCTCCTGCGACACTTAATCAAAAAGCACGAATATGTCTATGATCCCAAAGCAAGTGATGGCAGAAGGACTAAATCTGTGGGGCTTTTCCCGGAGATGAATAATGGGAAAGAAAACGTTGAAAACAAGTTCAAAGTGAAAAAGAAAAACGCTAAAAAGAAAGAGTTGAAGTCCATTGAACACTGGACTAACTTTGGAAAGCCGACACTAAAATCTCACGAAGAGGCATCAGCCATGTGCACCAAGAAGTTCGCCCTACAGTATCCATGCATGATCATAGGCTGCGATGCGGTGGAGCGGGCGGAAAGAAGTATATTTCGGCATTACACCACTCATGGCCTAACAGAAAGATATATTGAAGATCAAAGGAGTCAATTCATCTTCTGTAAAAAATATTCACGCTCCAGATTCAAAGATGCAAACAAAGCAGAGGGCGCAAACTCGTCCTCTGACGACACCGAGCCAGAGGAAGGTGAGATGCCCAATGAGCAGAAAACGGATGAGCTGGTGGACAGAGTAGGCCAAGAGGACGGTAAACTGTCCAATGACGATAGTGCAGAATCTCAAGCTTCCACTGGGATGGACGGTTTAGCTAAAAGAGGCCGCCCCAGAAAACCTGCACATCCTACACCAGCTTGTCCAGAGAGGATCCAGACTCTCAGAAACCGACCGACTGTTAACAGTTCAGGAGAAAACTCAAATCCGGGTACCCCTACAGCCCAAGAACCACGAGACGATGCAGTTTTGCCGGGGGCGTTCAAGCCTTTAGGTCTTGAGGACTCTTTTCTTAAGTTCTTAGAAACCTCAGAGTCGACACTCACTTCCAAACGCAAATCCACTGAAAAATGCAGTGCGGAGCTGCCGTCCAAAAGACAACACATGCAGAAACATAGGGCTGCAATCAAAGATAAAATAACTGGTGAATTCCGAGGCTATGAGAATCTTGTGGACTTTAGAAATCCCCTAAATCTCAAATCAGCCAGTAACGTAAAGATTGTAATGGATAAAACACTGTCAGGTGGCGCTGATCTTCTGCTAAAGCAACTCCAAGATATGAAGCCCATGGTTATGATTAAAAAATGGCTGTATAGCGCATCATAGCCTCATCCTTTGTTTTCAACTCGATCTTACTCAGGATTTGAGAAGTAATGCTGCAGAATGGTTTGTTAATGCATCAGATTTCCAACTGTTAACAGTCATGGTCACAGTTAATTAAATGGCCTATTTTATACCTAATGAAAAAATGTCTCGGATGATTTTAATTGTATGTTAGTCATATTAACCAGGTAATCTATAGGGCATAGATTTTAGAAACATGTTTGTATTTATGCTTAGTACTGAAGATGTTTTTTTGTTTTTTTTTGCTAAATGGAGACTTTTAAAGAAAACTGTTTTTATATATCCCTATGGGATTTCAAGTTCTGTTTGTATTTATTTTATCCTTTTTCAACACTAGTAGACCTATCTGTAATATTTACATGTCTTCCACAAAGTGTTCAATAAAATGTTACTGGTTCTTTTTGTAAAGAAAAAAAAAGAAAGGAGCAAGAGAAAGAGACTTCACTTCCTTTGTTCTGTCTTGGTTTGTGGTTTGTACACAGCAGTGGCGGGCCGTCAGCGCCTGAAGGCTTCTCCGCAGGCCTAAGACAAAGATCTGAATCAGACTGATGTTGATCATATTTTATCAATGAATACTGCTTAAATAATTCCAAACTGTCTGTCTCTCCTCGCCAGGCTGCGCTGCTTCCAGTCGTGTATTTACATTTTTAACCAATCACAGTCCAGCCATCACCTGTTGCCGGGTAAAGAAATCTGCCTGAGGCCTTCAGATTCAGTTCTGCAGGCGTCTGCAGCGTAACAGTGTCAGTCACGCTGCTGCTTCATCAATCAGATTTTAATATTGACGACTCAGGCCTAGCGTGACGTCAGTGTATTCAAGCCCTCTGGATGGTCAGAGAGTTCACTCTCCAGCTAGCTGACTGCATCTGGAGCAGCTGCATGAACAAAGCATAGTTGTGTTGATTTAATAGAGGTTTTATCAACCTGCAATGGCTGAAGGAGAAGATAAAGACACCTGGCTGCAGATTTACTGTCAAAACTATTTTGGAGCCGATCTTTTCCTGGAGGTCATTGAACGCACCGCAGCACTCCCAGTGCATGGAGGTCAGGTGTAATTTACCTGCGCTCACTACAACTTCCTGGCAGGATTCAGGATTATGTTATTTGCCTTTATATTTTTAAGACCATGAAAAGCTGACGTTTGTCACCGTCCTCCACCCTCAGAAGTTTCGGTAATAGGAGCCGCTTTTTTATGCAGCTGCAGCAGAAGGAGAGATGTGAACTTTAATTTGTTTTCATTCATAAAGGTATTTATTCTGGCTTTTTTATACTGCTTTTGTGCATGGTAACAGTTTTTGCAGCCATAAAAAAGTTGATTAGTGGATTGACTCAGACCAGCATCAGTGAAGGCCTCGGTCTGAAATGCACGGCCCGCCACTAGTACACAGGAAATACAAACTAAATTTGAAGGGTTCCACAGATTTTAGAGCGACTCTGAAATGATCAGACATGATCAGACATGATCTCTGGAAAAGAAACCAAGGAAATAGTTAAATATTTATATTGAGTTTCCTTTTTTTTTTTTTTACAAGACTATCTGAGCAGTCATTTTCAGAAAAATGCTTTTTTTCACACACACACACACACACACACACACACACACACACACACACACACACACACACACACACACACACACACACACACACACACACACACACACACACACCTTAACCCAACCAGGATCCAAGTGAGTATATTGATATAGTTTGCACACTTTGCTGTAGTTGGTCATTACCTCCATCAGACCCGTATTGAGCCATTAAAGCCAAACTGCACTTTTGCCTGTTTGGCTTCGTTCTGTGGTTTAAATTGAGACTTTTTTCTTTACCGCTGACGTCAAACTGCTATGAATAAGAGAAGATAACAGAATTCAATGCAGGAGAATATTTGTAAGAATAAATTTGCGCATGATACATTAACAAAAACATTGTTTGGTTTCCCAGCTTTTATGTGGCATTATGGCTGAAAAATGACATTTAAAGGAATAACTGTAGATGTTATTTATGACCGGGGCTTTATGAAAATAAAACAATTAGAAATGTAGATGTCATATTTAATATTTGGATTTATAGGTGTTTGTTTGTTCCATTGATACGTGTGAGTATTTGACTAAGTAGAAAAAAATCCTGTTGCAAATTAATCTGAAAGTGTTGCAGAAGGTCACCAACATGCAAATATGTCATTTATACAGAATATACTAGAATTTAGTTTTTTGCATTTTCTTCAAATATTTGTAGACTGTGATCAACATTAGCAATTTAAATGGTTAATGCAAAGCAACGAGCCTTAGATATTTATGATTTGACCTTAAAGAAAACTGCAATTAGAGTAGAAAAAAATATAATCCTCAATATCTTAATTTACCGGAGTCCATTGTAAACTTGATGAGTGTGACCGGGATTAAAAATGATAAAATATAATGATGCTGTTGATCATTGACGTTGGCAAATATAAATGAGTATTTTTTAATTTGGTTTATTACATGAGGTTTTTTTGTATATTTTCAATGGTAAAATGTAGCATTTGAAGGGGTACAACATGGTAATCCAATTCAGGATTCAAGATGAGGGATAATCGTCATTTTCAAGATAAATACTAAAATAAACTAATATTAAAAAAATGGAATAGGTGTATTTATGAACATTACAGACTAACCAACCCTGTTGATAAGTGACATGTCAGCCTGCAAACATTTAAAAAAGTAATGAATCCAATTTATATGGTGTAAAATGTGTTTTCTATGCAAATGTTTTGAGAGTGATCACGTGAATATGGCACCTAAATATGATATGAGTATTTAGCATTTCGACTGTACAAGAAATACAATACAATTCAGTAGAAAAAACAATTCACAATCATTATGAATATTATGACTATCATTAAATGCAAATGGGCATGTTGCTCAATATTGATCATCAGCTGAATATGTTTCATGTGTTCAATAGAAAATACGCTTTCTATATTTTTCAGAAATATAGCAGATAAACTGGTGATAAAGAGCCTCTATATTCAACATGTCAACCACTTTGCTGGATGAAAAATGCTCTAAATTTGGATCGATTGATTGTAGTTTGTATTTTGGTTCCTGTCTCATATTGATAGAGTAAAGGTTGTTTTTTTTTTAGTTTAAAAAACTAAAAGTTCTTTGTCTCATAAATGCTCCGTGTTCAGATAGTTTTAAAAGCCTAGATTATTCAGTCAATTGTAACCTGGACTTGATTTGTTTTGAGTTGCATTCAAGAACACAAACGTTTAAAAACATCCACCGTGGTGAAAAGTGATCGATCAAGATACAGAAGATGAGCAGTGCTCAAGTGGCACTTCTTTAATCCTGTTCTCGATTCGTTCATTGATTTTTTTACAGTTTGATGTCATCAATACGCTCAAGAAGACACTCATTGTCCGTCCTAATGTCCCTCCTGTCTCCTTCTCTGTCCACTCCTCCTTCACCCCGGAAGTGTTTAGTGTGGCGGCCATGATGAGGACCGTCTGAATTCTCAAGAAGCAGAGGAAAGGAGGCTCGTTGCTTCCTATAACCAATACAAGCAAAAATCTGCCTTAAACAACTTTAAATCATCTAAAACCCAAATTAACTTTTTGTAGTTCATTTTCAGAAACTTGTAGTTCTTTCCCCCACAGCGGCAGACGTCACTAAGTTGCGCCGTCGTCGGATTATTATGACGTCACGAAGTGAAAGTGCGGTCCCACTGCCACACCAACGTGATCGCCTTTCACTAACTCCTTCAGGAAGCCTCCTAACACCTTTCCTTAACCCCGTAACATCCTCCACGGGGTTAAGGTAAAGTCGACAGATAAGGAGAAAGGAGGAACAATTCGAACGCACCCATTGTTGCCGATGTTGCGCGTTCACCTTTCTTCTTCCGTACACGTCACTTTGGCGGGAAGCGGGTGCTGCGGCGCTGAGAGCGGCTTCAGTTTGAACATCTGCACTGTCCCGTCAGTCTGCTGATCCTGGAGCGGCAGCTTCCAGTAGTGACACAGACCATGTCCACCTCGTCCGTGTCCAAGGTAACGTTCTGGTTCTTCTGGTTGGACCTCGTGGTCTGGTTCTTCTGGTTGGTCTTCAGATCTGGTTCTTGTGTTCCAGGGCTGCTTTGTTTTCAAGCCGAAGAAGCAGAAGAAGGAGGAGAAGGAGGGCCCCAGTCTGGGTGAGGTGTGTGTGTGTGTGTGTGTGTGTGTGTGTGTGTGTGTGTGTGTGTGTGTGTGTGTGTGTGTGTGTGTGTGTGTGTGTGTGTGTGTGTGTGTGTGTGTGTGTGTGTGTGTGTGTGTGTGTGTGTGTGTGTGTGTGTGTGTGTGTGTGTGTGTGTGTCGGTCGTTGGTGACGGGCCTGTTCCTTCCCAGAGCGTTTCTTCTCTGCCGGCTGTGAGTCCTCAGGGAGCAGTGGGTCCAGGTTCAGACTGTGTCAGGAGCTGTGGGACCACATCAGGTCCAACACTGAGGTACATCCACCCGCCCACCGTCACTTCAGCTGCTTCCAGTGGGATTCCAGACAGCATCACACGTTCACCCCACCCAGCTTCATTCCTCAATAGAACGGTGTCTTTCTCTGACTCCTGACTTACACCAGCTGTTTTTAGGGTCTGAGCACTGAGCGTTGTGAGAACCCAGCCACACAGAGAGAATACCAGGAAGTATTCTTCTTCTTATTAGAATACTTCTTATGTCGCCGGAGCTGCCGCCTTTTTGACGACCTGATCGATCTTAACTGTTCACGAACACATCAGAAGTGACAAAATCCTTTATATTTCAAAGGAATGATTTCTGTGTGTGCCAACATAGCTCCATAGCGCCCCCTACAATTTCACCGTTTCAAAACGCCAGCTCGCTGAGGAGAACAGCACTGACATCAAAACAATGAGCAGCAGCTCCTCCAGGCTGTCAGCAGGCGATTCACACCTCCGTGAAGCTGCGTCCTACTCCACGCTAAACTCCCTGGAAATAGTCCCAATGGGTGTTCGAGCTGGAAACACTGTGTTGGTGCTGCGTTGCTAAATATTTTCTCCAGGGATTAATAAAGTGATTCTGAGGTTTTAAAGATAGAACAAGTTTATTATGAGATGATGACGTCACGCAGACACCCCCCCCCCCCACACTTCTCATAAACGGACATGTCTGTTGCTTCGTGTTGAATTTTGACATTTCGCCATGAAAATGTTTATATGTCAGCTGACCATGAGCCGATCACCCCCAAAGGTCAAATGTTGGACACCAGGCCGTCTGAAGACATTCACACATTTTTGAATTACTAATAGCGCCACATATTGCTAACAGGAAGTTTTAGGAGTTATAGTTTCACATACCATGGAAATACTTTTCCAGAACAGCCATTCCAGATTGAGAGAATAAAGTTAGAAAAGAGGCTGAAGTGCAGCTGTCGGGGAACTGACGGTTGTTCCCTCACAACTGACCTGTGGATGTCAGTTAACATGACACCATACATGTTGCTGACCATTACACTCCAGTTGGAAACTTGAATGTAAAAGGCTGCAGAGAAGCTTTTTCCTGAAAGCTTCCTAGCAGACAGTCTTGCTGCTGTAATGTTGGTGTGTTTCCCACTCCAGCTGGCAGCGGGGGGGAACTGCTCCGAGCAGAGCAGAGCCCACCACAGGAAGACAGCTCCAGTTAGTGATACGGACAAACAGCCGGGAACACTGAGATATTGCAGGACTTGTCTTTTGCGGTCCTGGACTCGCATGTATCGATCCTGCCTGTCAGCAGGGATCCAAAACTACACCGGGTGGATTTATAGTTTAATGACCAATAGGAGCATCGCACCAAGTCACATGAAGCTGACAGCTGAGGAAGTACGGATTCCTCTCCTGCAGAATGCAGGAAGTGATTTGGAATGAAACATTGAATAATGTCTATGTGGATATTTAACAGCCTTACCCAAAGAGTGACTGACCTTTGACCTCTTTCTGGGCCTTGTCAGGTTTTACAGGATGACCTCAACAGGAAGGTCTTGGACAGTTTGCTGGACTTTGTCAGGACGAGTGGTTCCACTGGACGGCACAGCGACTGGGCGTCACAGATGAGGGCCAGTGAAATCCCCACTGCTGCTCTGGTCCTAGGTAACCAAACCGTTCGGTTCATGAGAAGGTCTCTGTGTGGAGTGAGCATGTTCTCCCTGTGGTCCCCTGCCGTCACTCGGTCGCTGGGAGGAAACGTGTAATCAGCCTGTGGTGTCTGTATCGTGCAGGGGTGAACGTGCCGGATCATGACGTGACGTTCCAGAGCCTGTCGGAGCTACTGCAGCAGTCTGTGACTCCTCACGTGGCGTCGCTGCAGGCTAAAGAGTGTGTAGGTATGAGAGCCAGGCCGACACCGTCCCGCCTGACGGTTGGTCCTCTCACTGTCTCACGCCGCTGCTCAGCTGCAGGTTTGATGCCTCTGATGAGATGTTTGTAGCTGATCGGCTTCCTGAAGCTTTATCTGCTTCTCTCAGTGTTGAAGCACCTGATGAAGAGAGTCCTGGAGAGTGTGATGAAGACCGAGGTGTACAATGAGGAGGACGAGGTGGCCGAGCACAGCGGGGCTCCGCTGCACAGGAGCGTGCACTGCTCCCTAGCTCAGCTTACCGACTGGTACACTACAAGAACAAAGGTACGAGCAGGAGAGCAGGAGCTGTGGTCAGCACTTTGACCTCTGGAGTGACACACTGGGTTTTCTGTCCTGTAGAAGTGCAGTAGCACTCCTGGAAAGAAGCGCAGCTCCCTGGACAGAGACGGACCTCCGCAGCCCCCCATTGTTGTTATCTTCAAAGATCTGGAGGCTTTCAACCCGAGGGTCCTTCAGGACTTCATAGTCATCTGCAGGTAACTTCTCTAGCCTGAGTCTCTCCTCTGTGTGGCGCCACATGTTCTTCCATGGTGTCTTGCACACAGCCGCTACGTGGAGTGTCTCCCCCTGGTGTTCATCTTTGGGATTGCGACGTCTCCCAGCACCATCCAGCACATGCTGCCCCACTCTGTGTCTTCCCTGCTGTGTATCCAGCTCTTCCAGTCTCTGTGCTGCACGCAGCACCTGGCCACGGTCATCGACCAGGTACACCCGCCTCCTCACCTCGGACTTTCACCTGCTGCTTAACTGCACTGATGCTTCTCACAGATGTCCCAGCTCGTCTCCATGTCCTCTCTTTATGTGTGAGAATTGCTGCTTCAGTACAAACGTGTCAAACTGCTGAACCTTCATCAAAATCATCAGATCTTCAGGTTTCCAGCAAACAGTGAAGTGACGATGAGCCCAAGATGGATTTACCTGAAATGTTCCAGAAACACATAAACTCAGTTAAACTGATTATTAAGAGTAAAGGCCCCTCCATTCGTTCCGTGTGCGCAGAGTATGCCTGACGTCAAAATCGCCATCCACCCCGTGCGCGAGGGTCCGCTCCGACCCGACCCGACCCTCTGCTGTCGACGGCATGCAGTTTAAATTTTGGGACTTGACTGCACATGACTGAGCCTCCTGGGCGCTTGTGTGAGGAGATCCTCCGTCTCCCGTCTGAACAGTCACAATTTAAAATCAAATAAAGATCCAGAGGCTCAGAACTCCTGAAGTGAAACATAAACTACTTTAGGAAAGGTGGAGAACGCCGAGCAGCAGAGGTGGAGATAGTTTTGGGATTGTTCCGTTACGTTATGGAACGCACATGGATGTGAACCCAGAGTGTAGCATGGATGCAGTCGTGCACACCCACGTTCTGTGCAGTCATCGGAAACGCAATGCAGAAAGCATGGAGGGGCCTGAAGAGTGATGTCCTTACATTGGATCACAGCAGGAGGCGACTTCAGCTTTCAAACCCACATTCAGCTGTTTAAAGTCTGTTCCTCCCTTGTCACAAGCTGCAGGTTATTGGGTGTCTCACCCTCCAATGGGAAACCAACGTCAGCAGCTGTGTAGCCCTGCGTGTTGTAGTGCTGCTGAGCAGTGGATTGATAACTCGTGTCTCTGTTCCTCCAGCTGATCCTCACTCACCGCTTCCCTTTTAAACTGAGTGCTAAAGTCATGCAGGTGCTCATCAGCATCTTCCTCTACCACGACTTCTCCGTCCGCAACTTCATCAAGGGTCTGCAGGTAGGCGGGAGATCACTCCACCTCACTCTCTGCTCACTCCAGCTCTCTCTCTCACACTCTGCTCACCCACCCTCACTCTCTTCTCACTCCGCCTCACACTCTTGGACACTCTGCCTCACTCCCCAGTCTGCTCACTCCAACTCACTTTCTGCTCATTCTGCCTGACACTCTGCTCACTCGTTCTCACTCTGCCTCACATGGCTCACTCCGCTTCACTCTGTCCTCACTCTCCTCACTTTGTATCACACTCTGCTCACTCTGTCTCACTGTGCTCACTCCTCCCTCCCCAGTTTGCTCACTCTGCTCACTCGTTCTCCTTTTGCTCACTCTGTTGCAGATTGCCCTGCTGGAGCACTTTTACTCTCAACCTCTCAGCGTTTTGTGCTGCAGGAAGACCGAGGCGCTGACCCACCTGAAACGCCTCGGACCAAGAGACGTGGAGAGGATCAGACAGCTGCCGTCTTTTCAGAGGCATGGACACACACACACACACACACACACACACACACACACACACACACACACACACACACACACACACACACACACACACACACACACACACACACACACACACACACACACACACACACACACACACACGTGCGCGGTTGTGACGTGACGTGTTTGTTTCAGGTTCTTACAGAAGCAGGATCTACAGGATCAGGTCAAACTGATGACTGATGAAGCTTTTCTAAAGGTATAATAATCCAAGCCATTATTACTTCCCTTTACTGAGTCTTCTGAGTTCAGGGTGTTTGTGTCTGTGTGTTCAGGAGGTGTGTCAGAAACTGATCAAGGATCTTCATAAGTACCACAAGAGCTACTATCCGACCCTGAGGTGTCTCCACACACTGACCTCGTCTTTACCTCGATATCCACTGGGGAAACAGGTGAGACCTCGGAGGGCTTCCTGACACTGCAGATTACAAAACTAGTGTAACATCTCTGCAGTTGTGTTGATGTTCTGTTGGTTCCTATTCTTTTGTGTTACTTGAATGTACCGTTTGGAGCGAGTCGGCCTGTGATTGGCTGAGAGTGTGTGTGTGTTTGCAGATCCGTGAGCTTCATCTCATCTGTCTGGAGAACAAGGTGTGGGAGAGTGAAGACTATCAGTCTGCCATGAAGCTGCTGAAGTGAGTGAACGTCTCCTGGACTTCATCCAACGCTCACATTCATTCTTTCACTCTGACTCACCATGGAAACTAAACACTTCCACAGTATCACCTCTGGAGCTTTGCGTCGATAATTCTGCTAAAGTCACTTCAGAAAGTAGAAATGGTCACTTTGAAGCCACCGTTTTAACTTCCTGGCTTTTACCAAACAATAATGCTGCAAATATCTTCAGCCTTAGCTGTTGAATATCAGTCAAATAAAGTCATGATGATCCTGTGGACACGGCACGTCTCACCTGTAAAAATACATTGAATCAGTTTTAAATCGTCTGGTTCACCAGTAAACAATTAGTTTTCAAACTTTGAGCCAGAACCCGGCTTCAAATTCAGAGTATTAAAAAGTCTCTAAGTGCATGGTGTCCTCGAACCGGCATTTAAAGGGTGAAAATCCTCAAAAGACGTTAAAGCAGTACAATATTAATCGGTACCATTTTCTATAGTATTTGTGAAACTTCCATTTTATTCCCTAATTATTTGAAATGCTATTTCTACTGATTGTGTGCGTGCGTGGCCTCCTAGTGGACAAGCAGTGGGATTGACGGTGTTTCTCCTCAGGATGCTGGCGAAGGACGAGCTGCTGACCTCGCTGCAGAGATGTGTGGGAATCCTCCAGAGCTCAAAGTCCAAGAGGATGAATAGAGCAGCAGCGCAGCTGGAGGAGCTCCTGTCTAGGATGCAGCAGCTCGACGGTACAGCTGCTCTCCTCTGTCGCTCTCTGACACCGCTGACCTCCGACACACACACACACACACACACACACACACACACACACACACACACACACACACACACACACCAACCTCCGTCACACTGAGCTCATGTGTTGTTTTTAATGGCAGCTGCCACAGAAATACAAGACTGCTTCAGTCCCCCCATCAAGGACCTGCAGAAGAAGACCGACCTGTTCCAGCTGCAGAAGGTGTGACTGTGTGTCTGTGTGTCTTTGTGTCTGTCTCTATGTCTGTGTGTCTCTGTGTCTGTGTGTGTCTCTGTGTCTGTCTCTATGTCTGTGTGTCTCTGTGTCTGTGTGTGTCTCTGTTTCTGTGTGACTGTGTGTGTCTGTCTCTGTGTCTCTGTGTTTCTGTCTCTGTGTCTGTGAATCCGATTTTCCTTTTGATGTCTGGAAACAATCCAATTTTCGTTTTCCGATTTCATATTGGGAGACAAAAAAACAGAAGACGGCTCTTTTCCTGTGATGCGTTTGTCAAACAAAATACGAGCGTAATTCTTTATTTCAAGTTTTATTTGCCCGAAAAGCCGGAAGTCGAGTCTCTTCTTCTCTTGATGGGAGAGTAAACAACGGCGCATGGCGTTGCTGCCCCCTACAGGCTGTCTGTGAGCTCTGAACTCGCCCACCAGTTGCTTTAGATGTTTATCCGGCTGCTGCAGTTTAAATAAAAAAATAAAAGTGCAAATAGGTTGACTGGAGAGGGGTAGGATTTATTACCCCTGCTCCTTTTCACACACGATAGCTTTTCTACTGCAATCTATGTTTTTTCCTTTTATTTATGTTTGAAATGAAACAAAAATGACTAAATACAATCTTACTTTTGTTATGTTATTTGAAATAGAATGGAATAAATTGATCATTACTTCTCATCCCAGGTTTTGGTTAAATATGTTGTTTTTGATTCCTTGAATTCATGAACAAACCTTGTCTTAACATTGAGCCGCAAAACAGGAAAATAGTTTAAATACAAAATAGAAATCCACCTTTTTTCAACTAACTTTATTGGAAGAGCAAATTCTGTCATTAAGAAAGAATATTTAGTTCAAATCCCATGTTGCACTTTCTTGCTTTGCTTTGTGGTTCCCTGCTGAGCCGGATGAGGAGCTGCAGAACCTCCAGAACCTCCAGAGAGGACGGAGGGTCGCCACTCGCTGGCAGGAAGGACTCAACCTGGCAACAAGGTCTGAGACACAGAACCTGGCAACCCCATCCTGCAGCCTGAGGAACTCTTCATCCTGCTAATGTGTCAGGCAGAACTTTATTTTATACTTCACTCTGATAGTTACCTACAAAGCTGTCAGGAGTATTTCCTAGTAAAAACCTCAGGAGACAGAATACACAGCAAGTTTAAGACATTTTATTCCAGTATTCTTGAAAGAAGAGACAAAGTCACAGTACAACCTTTCCAATAAACACATAAGACATGCGTACATGACAATTACATTTTGTTGGAGCTCAATTTAATATAATTCTAATTTTAATTCAACAAACGTAACGGCTCCCAGTAAGAGAAACATACAAACCTCTTCCCAAATCCTTCGATGTGACGCTTCTGAAAGTAAAGAAAAGGGATTTGCATTTCACAAATAACCTCTGAGTGAATGTAAACAACAACAAAAGATTGGAATGCATGATAAAGTAAAACATTAACATTTTTAACATTAACATTCCTGCAAAGCAACATGGAAATTTAATCATCAGAATTTTAATAATCAGTTTCATAGTTTCCGTTCAGAAAAAGATCAACAAAGGAAACTTACCGATGTTGATGGCGTCCTCCTTTAGAAGACAATCCTGTCCTTTCTCTGGCATGTCCTCCTTTAGAAGACAATCCTGTCCTTTCTCTGACATGTCCTCCTTTAGAAGACAATCCTGTCCTTTCTCTGGCATGTCCTCCTTTAGAAGACAATCCTGTCCTTTCTCTGGCATGTCGTCCTTTAGAAGACAATCCTGTCCTTTCTCTGGCATGTCCTCCTTTAGAAGACAATCCTGTCCTTTCTCTGGCATGTCCTCCTTTAGAAGACAATCCTGTCCTTTCACTGGTATGTCCTCCTTTAGAAGACAATCCTGTCCTTTCACTGACATGTCCTCCTTTAGAAGACAATCCTGTCCTTTCTCTGGCATGTCCTCCTTTAGAAGACAATCCTGTCCTTTCACTGGTATGTCCTCCTTTAGAAGACAATCCTGTCCTTTCTCTGGCATGTCCTCCTTTAGAAGACAATCCTGTCCTTTCACTGGTATGTCCTCCTTTAGAAGACAATCCTGTCCTTTCTCTGGCATGTCCTCCTTTAGAAGACAATCCTGTCCTTTCTCTGGCATGTCCTCCTTTAGAAGACACAATCCTGTCCTTTCACTGGCATGTCCTCCTTTAGAAGACACAATCCTGTCCTTTCACTGGCATGTCCTCCTTTAGAAGACACAATCCTGTCCTTTCTCTGGCATGTCCTCCTTTAGAAGACAATCCTGTCCTTTCACTGGTATGTCCTCCTTTAGAAGACAATCCTGTCCTTTCACTGGTATGTCCTCCTTTAGAAGACACACTCATGTCCTTCCACTGGCATGTCCTCCTTTAGAAGACAATCCTGTCCTTTCACTGGCATGTCCTCCTTTAGAAGACAATCCTGTCCTTTCTCTGGCATGTCCTCCTTTAGAAGACACACTCCTGTCCTTTCACTGGCATGTCCTCCTTTAGAAGACAATCCTGTCCTTTCACTGGCATGTCCTCCTTTAGAAGACACACTCCTGTCCTTTCACTGGCACGTCCTCCTTTAGAAGACAATCCTGTCCTTTCACTGGTATGTCCTCCTTTAGAAGACACACTCATGTCCTTCCACTGGCATGTCCTCCTTTAGAAGACAATCCTGTCCTTTCTCTGGCATGTCCTCCTTTAGAAGACACACTCCTGTCCTTTCACTGGCATGTCCTCCTTTAGAAGACAATCCTGTCCTTTCACTGGCATGTCCTCCTTTAGAAGACACACTCCTGTCCTTTCACTGGCATGTCCTCCTTTAGAAGACACAATCCTGTCCTTTCACTGGCATGTCCTCCTTTAGAAGACAATCCTGTCCTTTCTCTGGCATGTCCTCCTTTAGAAGACAATCCTGTCCTTTCACTGGCATGTCCTCCTTTAGAAGACAATCCTGTCCTTTCTCTGGCATGTCCTCATGTGTAAATATTATAGTGTAACTACAAATAAACCCTGCTGAATCGCAGTACATTTGTAATTATTGTTTAGTTTTTAATGAGTATTGTTCTCTCCTGAAAAAAGTTTCATTTAATGTGATGACTGAGCTCTGAGGACAATCTGCAGGTGTGCTGCTTCTGACAGCAGGGGGCGCTGTGAGACTGTGGTTAAATCAATGGATTTACCTGAAATGTTCCAGAAACACATAAACTCAGTTAAATTGATTATTAAGAGTAAAGGCCCCTCCATGCGTTCCGTGTGTAGAGTATGCCTGACGTTAAACTCGCCATCCACCCTGTGGGCATCATTTACTTCATAAATGAATCTTGTACGACGCTACTCACCGTCCGTCGTGGAGGTGGAGAAGCCTCGCTCTGCTGGAGACGTATCTTCAGACATTTCTCTCTGAAAACTCTAATCTCACCTGCAGTCGCGTCGTTGGGGTTGATGTCCACTATTAGGTTGGCACAACCGGCACAGACATTTTTCTAAGTTTTAAATCAAGCTTGAAATAAAGAATTAAGGTTTATTTCCCGAATTTTGTTTAAGAAACGGGAAACGAGCCCACATCTGTTTTTCAAATTCCAAACAAGAGATGAGCTATCTCCTGGTGTGTGTGTGTGTGTGTGTGTGTGTGTGTGTGTGTGTGTGTGTGTGTGTGTGTGTGTGTGTGTGTGTGTGTGTGTGTGTGTGTGTGTGTGTGTGTGTGTGTGTGTGTGTGTGTGTGTGTGTGTGTGTGTGTGTGTGTGTGTGTGTGTGTGTGTGTGTGTGTGTGTGTGTGTGTGTGTGTGTGTGTGTGTGTGTGTGTGTGTTCCTTCCTTCAGACCCCTCTAGTGATACATGGTGGAAAACATATTTTTCAATAACATTTATTTGAAAATGTGTAAAAATAACAAATTAGTACAAAATGTAAATGAAAACAGATGGAATGAAATTGCAGTTTAAAATAAGTGGTAAGTTTTATCTTCTGGATGTTTCTCTGCTGGAAAAGTTTCTGTGAATTATTTCTTCATTTCAAGATTTAATTCTAAGGTTCTGGAAATGAGAAATATTGTGGATCATCTGGGCTGTAGAGCGAGTCAGGGTGTGGTGATGGAGGTGATGGAGGTGGAGGTGGTGATGATGGAGATGATGATGATGGAGATGATAATGATGATGGAGGTGGTGGAGATGGAGATGATGATGATAATGATGATGGAGGTGATGATAATGGAGGTGGTGGAGATGATGATGATGGAGGTGGTGATGATGGAGGTGCGGCCGCTCTGCTTCCAGACTCTGCTGCAGCTCAATGAGACCCGCCGCTCTAGGAAGTCGAGTCCTTTTGAGAACCTGAGGAATGAAGCAGTGGAGCTGATGGAGTCGCTGGTGAGGTGAGTGAATCTGTACAAACACGCTCCGTCTGGGGAAAAAATAAAAAAAGACTCACTCAGGTTCTGCCGTGCCCCCCCCCCCCCAGGACTCACCTAGCCCCCCCAGAGTCTCAGCCGCTCCACGAAGTCTGCTACTTCAGCTCTTCTGCCACTGTGAGGCGCTATCTGAACGCAACGCCGCGCACCTCCATCCAAGCTGCACTGTGCTCCCCCTACTTCTACCTGCAGGTGGGTCTGCAGAACATAAGACCCCATCAGGGGGAGTCCACACTGAAGTCTGGACAGAGAAACAGTTTGCTTCAGGACTGATCGATCCGTCCTGTTGAATGTTCCAGTAAGAAAAAGGACCTTTTCTGTCTCCTCGCAGAACGAAAACTTAAGGACCGAAGACGGGACGGTCTCCAACGCCGCTCCGGATCTCTGCATCGCGTACAAACTGCACCTGGAGTGTGGGCGGCTGATCAACCTGTACGACTGGATGGAGGTGAGTCTCTCTCTCTACACCCCCCTCCCCCCCCACCCGGTTGAGTGAACCCTTCTGGTCTTCCTCTCGTGGTTTCAGGCCTTCTCCACCGTGGTTTCTGCAGCTGAGCAGCTCGAGTCGGAGTCCGACAGCTTCGAAGGAGTGGATGAAGTCCAACAGTATCCTTCAAACGACCCGTCAACATAAACAGGAAGTCGGTTAAAACAACAAATGAAGACAAAACACTGATCTTTGTTTCTTAACCGGTCCTGCAGCGCTCGTTTCATCCGCTCAGTGTCGGAACTGGAGTTTCTGGGCTTCATCAAGTCCACCAAGAAGAAGACGGACCACGTGTCCCGGCTGACCTGGGGCGGCTGCTGACCCCCCCCCCCCCCCGCTTCCTTCTCCACTGATTTAAATGTCTATTAAAATGTGCAAGGGAGTAAATGAACAAGTTTATCCTGAATATGATCAATAGGTTGGCCAGTTCTCAGCATCTTCAGAGGAAAAGGTTCAGACCTCACTCGGCTGTGGTCCGAGGACAGACGCAGCGGAGCTTTAAAAGACACCTTGTAAAACTCAACTCCTTTTTTATCCCTGATCAGGAATCCTTAAAAGAACATCCAGATTTAGAAAGCAGATTTAGAAACTTTAATTCTTGACGTTAGCTGGAACATCTGATCGTCTGCACCGACCTCAAAGTCAACGTTCAACTATTAAAAGACTTTATTGTTTTTTTTCTCCAATAAGTACATTGGTTTCAAAGTGATAACAGCAAAACAAAACTCAAAATAAATAAAACACTGTCGGGGAAGAAGAAGCAGAAGCAGGTGAGTCTCTGCTTCGTTCTCAGATCAGTAAACCTGGAGTGGAACTCTCCTGATGGATTCACAGGGAACAAACAGGAATGCTGGGAATCAATAGAAAAGAGCTGGAGGAGCCGCGGTCCATCAGTCCCATCAGGAAGCACCTGGCCGTAACAGCTTCACAGAAACCTTTGCCCAAACATATATGGCACGGTAAGAACGCTTTGATTTCAGCTCGCTAATCTCCAACTGCAGCCTCGCTTCAGTCATGCCACAGACCGAAGAAGGTCCCGACTCAGGAAACATCTGCAGAGACAGAAACGGCCATTCAGAAGAGGAATCAGAACTCGGTCTCGCCTCAGGAACCAGAGACTCACAGCTGGCTGGTTGTTCTCCGAACCGTCGCATCAGCTGGTCGTGTGTGAACTTCACAAAGGTGTCGTATTGTTCTGGAAGAGACGGAAATCACCGTGTTACTGTTCCACCAGCGAGCCTCAAGCCTCAGTAAGATTGCATTTAGTCAAGTATATAAGAATTGGAGGGAGGGACGAAGGTGGACCAAGTGTTGATGCGAGCTGTGGAGGGAAACATCCTGATAAAGAGCTGCATGTACCTGCATAACCATGAAATTTAATAAGGTCTCTGAAGAATATAGCCAAGAGGGACATGGTTGAAGAGGAAGGGGCTGAGGACCAACAGGTGATGGCTGAAATGTGATTGGTTAATAGCTTTAATGTGGAAATACACGTCTGGAAGCGGCGCAGCAGCAATGAGGGGAAGCAGACCGACCGTCTGGAGTTATTTAAGTCTTCATGGACAAAATCTGATTAACATCAGTCTGATTGTGACGTTTGTTCGTCCTCAGAAGGCCTCGGAGGACACTGGTCGAGTGCAATGCAGTCTTCAGTAGAAGTGTGGAGGAAAAGAGTCGGGGTCACAGGGTGTTGGTGAGAGTGGGGGGGGGGATTAACTGGCACTATAATGGAGTTGATATATTGTGACAGTGAGCAGTGAGACCTTCAAGAACCTTGATAAGCGATCAGATGGAATCGGTTTGGATCTTTGAGATCTTCAGAGTACTGCAGCTTTCTTCTTCTCTACAGTTTTGGCGTTTCAGCGTCTACTCCTTTCCGTCCTCAGTGAACCAACCTGCCAGTTTTGAAGTCATAGTCTCCTCGTACTCCGCCCGCACTTTCTCCTCTCGTTCCTTCAGCAGACGTTCGCAGATCATTCCCACTTGTCTGAGGGTGAATAGCGGCTGTTCTTTCCTGGATGGCGAGACGCCTCCAGAACACGTTCCTGCGTCAATAAAGCAGAACGGTGCTCATTATTCAGTCACATCACCCACATGGTGTCAGTCCACATGGCAATCAGGAAAACTTTCTGCACGCAAAGATCAAATCAGTCAAAAGAAGTGTTTAAGTTTTTAGCCTCTTGAAGCACTTTCTAAAGATTCAGTTCTTTTAACTGAGCTGCATCAGTGTCGTCCAGAATTACACCAACAAGATTTACATCCAGTACAAACAAACATAGACCTTGTTATCTCCCTGCAGTCGTATCTGGTCTTCACTTGAACAGTACTCCCTCTTTTCCTACTGACTGGACCCTGGACCTTTAGTTTGGAGTTGTTTTCCTATATCTAAATTCTTCTAACTTGTGTTCCGTGGCTGCTGTGGGAGGAAACCAGAGTACCCAGAGGAAACTCACTCACACACAGACACGGGGAGAACATGCAAACTCCCCACAGAAAGGCCCTGAACCAAGACCTTCTCACTGTGAGGCGAGAGCGCTAACCACTGTGCCACCATGCTGCTCAAATAGAGAAATGATTTATAGTCACTCAGATCTAATTAAACCACAGACCTGCTTTACTCGTTACAACTTTTACTTCCTCCAGACAGTCAACTTTGTCATCTCGGCGCTCCGCCAGGGTCCTGACCGACCCCAACAGGGCCGATCGGAGGACCTCACTAAACCAAACCAATATTAATTCATTCATGTAGTTTGTCTCTCAAGGCCGTCTCCTGATAGAGTTGTTAGATTTGTTTTGTAACCACGTACAAATGATTTGTGAAACAGTCACAGCCAGTGAGCGTTCTCAGTTTGAAATGTGTTTGAGGCTACCTTATTTACACTGCCTGCCCTTTGATTTGAAGTAAATTAATACATTTTTGTCTGGTCAGGACATTAAATACAAGGGATATCATTAATGTAACTGCTGTGGTCTCAATTCATGTCAACATTAATATTTTTAATAATGCACCAAATTAGTTAGTTTACATAATTTAAAGTATCAGAGCTCTGAGAATCTTTCTTATTCAAGTAAAATTGGTGCTGTGACTAAATATCCTGAACTGAACTGATCTGAGAAGTGAGAGTTGATGGCCAGCTCTCCGCGGGCCTGTCGGGACACAGACCTGTCATGCTGGACACCGTCATGGAGGACTGGGGTGGAGAGTCTGGGGTGTAGCAGCACTCGGACTGCTGGTAACCCCCATCGAGATGCTTCCTCTTCTGAATGCGTTTGTACTCCTGTTTGATGCTGTTCAGGATTTGTTCTGTGGAGGACAGAGACAGGCCTTAAACAGTCCATCACAGCGGACCAGTAAAAACCAACAAGCGGGTACCTGCACTAAGTCTGGACGAAGACTCTCTGAATGGCGAAGGCTCCAGGCTCAGGTACTTCCTAGGGGACGAGGAGGACGGGGACACGGGGATGCATCTCCGTCTTTTGGGGGACGTAGGACTCATCAGTGGGTCGAACTCCATGGTCCTCTTCAGGGTGGCTCCACACGCCATGACTGCAGGTTGTTAAAGGGAAGAGACACATCTGTCAGCTGGGGTTGACTTTCAACTTCATTTCCAGCCTGCGACATTCTAAAACATCTGCGCCATGGGGAACTGACAGGCTGTCCGTTTAATGCTGAGAGACTAACTGTTTAATGTTGAGAGGGAGACACGGGGACACGTTCTGTCCAAACTGCGCTCACAAGCTGTAAATGGTAGCAGCTAACGTTAGCTGAGCGCGCTAGCCACAAATTAAAGGGAAAACAAAGCTAACGTTCACTTTGGCTGCTGCTGTCAGCGCACTGCGGTCCGGTGTAAATCTGAATAAAGGTCTTTTTACCTTCAGGGAAGGCTGCTGTGTTCAGCTGGATCCACCACCGGGAGTTTGTGTAAAAGTTTCTTCAAAGTGTCTCCTGTTAGATAGCACAACTAGCTTTAGCCTGCTTTATGTACAGCCTGTCGGCTTTTCACTCTGACGTCACGACGAACCACGCCGCAATGAGTTCTGGGTAATGTTTTCTTTTTTTAAATTGGACAAAAGTGCAGAATATAGACATAAAACATGGCACTTGAATGTCATATACAATGAACAATATAACAATAGTTAGGATACTATATCTACTGAGGAGTAACGGAAGAGTATTAGGGCCACTGAAGAAAAAAAAAATTCAGAGGCTAAAAAAAATAAACTTCTTGCATTTCAGAAAAAGTCGAAACTCAAAGTCCAGATTTGTTTTTCCACAGAGAGCTCATGGACGGTGTAAATACTTCAATCATGTTTAACAGGTTTTTGGCTTTATTTTTTTAGCATTTTGACAATATTGTAAGAATGAGTTGTGAAAGGCATTAAAATGAGGACTGACTTTCGAGTATTTTGCTTTGTGTATAAAAGAAAATGACCAAGTATAATAATATTGTTAAGAAGGAAGTCATGGTGTGAGTTTTCCATTATAAGACCAAACATAACATCCTTTTCTAAAAACTCATTCAGCAGAGGGACTTTAGAAAGCCAGTCATGAACATCAGAGCTTGTGAGGATGTTCAGTGGAAGAATAGATGTTCAGTGGAAGAATAGATGTTCAGTGGAAGAATAGATGTTCAGTGGAAGAATAGATGTTCAGTGGTTTCTTCTTCACAACCAAAAATACAATTACTTGTTTCAAAACCAAGTCTTTGCCTCAGCAGAGCACCAGATGGATAGATTCCACCCATTATCTTAAAATGGATTTCTTTCACTTTAGGGCAAATAGGTTATTGTATATAATGGGATCGTAAGAGAAGCCTATGAAAAGTGTTGGGATATTGAATTTCTATATATGATTAATGGATTTGAGATCTGATTGAAAAGATTTCTGAGAAATTTATTTGTTACTTTTTTCCTAAAGTCGTTTTCACCAATTGTCAGTTCAGGCAGGTCAGAAGTAATATTTGAGTATTTGATGGTTTCATGTGTATAAGATAGAATGCCTTTTGGAATAGCTTTTATTATAGATTTAAATAGATTTGGACTGACATTAAAGTTGTATTTATTACTAAAGTTCTCATGCGATAAAAGGGAGTCATCAACATCCAACAGATGAGTTTCTGACCGAACGCCTTGATGCCAGCAGCGCTGCTGAAATAACGACCGACCTTTAACGGTTATATATCTGCTGTTCCATCATGCTGTGTTATGTGGGGTGAAGTTATGGTTATAGAGCATCGTCAAAGATAAAAGTACTGGCTGGTGAAAAAGAGAGAGCTTGACTGGGATTTTTGAAATTGCAAACTCACATTTAAGTAAAAGGTTTATCCCTCCCATTTTCTTAAATATTTCCCCTGGGATATGGTTCCAAACATCCGTACTGGAGCAAAAGGATTTTAACCAGTTCATTTTTAACGTACCATTTATGAAATCAAAGTCCATCGCATTAAGACCACCATCTTGATATTCTTTGCTCAGTTGTGTACTTTTTATATAATGTACTTTGTTTCTCCAGATATAGTTAAAATTAATCAGATAATTTCTTTAAACGGCAGTTTTGGGGATTGCTGTGGAGTATGCTGGATATACGCAACGAGAAACTTTCCGTTTTGGTTAATAAAATACTAATATCTCTAGGTAGCCATGAATTAAGAACGGGCCAGGCAACTGTCTATTACCTTCCATATATTCTTATTTTCACATTCAATGGTGTTTTTTTCGATATATTTATGCCTAGATATTTTTCAGAGGATTTAATGGGAATACTGTGAGCTTCAGGTAGTCGTGTATTGGCATCAACTCGCATTTCTTAGGATTCAATCTACGTCCAGAAGTTTTTGAAAAATGATCAATATTTTGAAGGATGGTCGGAACTTCAGATAGTTGCTTCATGAAAATGGTTGTGTCATCCGCTAACTGACTGATGATCAAAGGCTTCCCAAGAATGTGTAGAGGAGCAATATTTTAACTCTTTATGTATATGGTGAGCATTTCCACAGCTATTATGAAGAGGAACGGTGAAACTGGCCATCCTTGTTTAACTCCAATGGGTATTGAAATGTTGAGAGGCGCCTCGGTGTGAAGCAGCTGAACTGTTCTGTGTAAAGCCAACCAATAATCTTTTGAAATTTATTGCCAAAACCAAAAAGATTTAGATATTGAAAGATAAAAGTGTATTTGATTGAATCCAAGGCTTTGTAAAAAAATCCAAAAACAAAATAAAACCATCGTCTTCGATCAGTTCACTGTAGTACAAAATATCCAGAACTATCCATCCATCCATCCATCCATCCATCCATCCATCCATCCATCCATTTTCTTCCGCTTATCCAGTCCGGGTCGTGGAGGCAGCAGTCTAAGCAAGGAAGCCCAGACGTTCCTCACCCCAGACACGTCCTCCAGCTCTTCCGGTGGGACCTCAAGGTGTTCCCAGGCCAGCCGAGAGACATAGTCTCTCCAGCGTGTCCTAGGTCTGCCCCGAGGCCTCCTACCGGAGGGACATGTCCAGAACACCTCCCGAGGGAGGCGTCCGGGGGGCATCCGGAACAGATGCCCGAGCCTCAGCTGGCTCCTCTGGATGTGGAGGAGCAGCGACTCGACTCGGAGCTCCTCCCTGGTGACTGAGCTCCTCACCCTATCTCTAAGGGTGCGCCCAGCCACTCTATGGAGGAAACTCATTTCAGCCGCTTGTATCCGGGATCTCCTTCTTTCGGTCATGACCCAAAGCTCATGACCATAGGTGAGGGTAGGAAGGAAGATGGAGCGGTAAATCGAGAGCCTCGCCTTTTGGCTTCGCTCCTTCTTCACCACGACGGACCGATACAGCGACCGCATAACTGCAGACGCTGCACCGATCCGCCTGTCGATCTCACGCTCCATCTTCCCCCCACTCCTGAACAAGACCCCAAGATACTTGAACTCCTCCACCTGGGACAAGGGCTCTCCACCCACCTGAAGGGGGCAAGCCACCTTTTTCCGGTCGAGAACCATGGCCTCGGATTTAAAGGTGCTGATCCTCATCCCAGTTGCGTCACACTCGGCTGCAAACCGCGCCAGTGCACGCTGAAGGTCCAGGTTTGATGAAGCCACCAGGACCACATCGTTTGCAAAGAGGAGAGACGAGATCCCAAACCGGACCCCCTCCGGTCCCTGGCTGTGCCTAGAAATTCTGTCCATAAAAGTTATGAACAGAACCGGTGACAAAGGACAGCCCTGCCGGACGCCAATGTGCACTGGGAACAGGTCCGACTTACTGCCGGCAATGCGAACCAAACCGCATTGTTCCTCTTGGATCCGAGGTTCGACTAACGGCCGGATCCTCCTCTCCAGTACCCTGGAATAAACTTTCCCGGGGAGGCTGAGGAGTGTGATCCCCCTGTAGTTGGAACACACCCTCCGATCCCCCTTCTTAAAAAGAGGGACCACCACCCTGGTCTGCCACTCCAGAGGAACTGTCCCCGACCGCCACGCAATGTTGCAGAGACGAGTCAGCCAGGACAGTCCCTGCACAGCCAGAGACTTAAGGAACTCAGGGCGAATCTCATCCACTCCCGGTGCCTTGCCACCGAGGAGCTTAGCAACTACCTCGGTGACTTCAGCCCGGGTAATGGACGAGTCTACCTGAGAACCCAGCCTCTGCTTCCTCAGCGGAAGACGTGATGGTGGGATTGAGGAGGTCCTCGAAGTATTCCTTCCACCGCCCGACGACATCTCCAGTTGAGGTCAACAGCTCCCCACCTCCACTGTAGATGGTGTTGGTGGAAACTGCTTCCCCCTCCTGAGACGCCGGACGGTTTGCCAGAACTTCCTCGGGGCCGACCGATAGTCCTCCTCCATGGTCTCCCCGAACTCCTCCCAGGCCAGAGTTTTTGCCTCCACCACGGCCCAGGCTGCGGCCCGCCTGGCCTGCCGGTACCTGTCAGCTGCCTCAGGAGTCCTATGAGCTAACAGCGCCCGATAGGACTCCTTCTTCAGCTTGACGACATCCCTTACTTCTGGTGTCCACCGGGGGTTTCCGCCACGACAGGCACCAGAGACCCTGGGACCACAGCTCCGAGTAGCAGCTTCAACAATGGAGGTGGAGAACATAGTCCACTCGGACTCAATGTCTCCAACCTCCCCCGGAATCCGTGAGAAGCTCTCCCGGAGGCGGGAGTTGAAGACTCGGCCGACAGAGGGCTCGGCCAGGCGTTCCCAACAGACCCTCAGGACACGTTTGGGCCTGCCGAGTCTGTCCGGCTTTCTCCCCGTCCAGCGCATCCAACTCACCACCAGGTGGTGATCAGTTGACAGCTCTGCCCCTCTGTTCACCCGAGTGTCCAAGACACGTGGCCGGAGATCAGATGACACAACCACAAAGTCTATCATCGACCTCCAGCCTAGGGTGTCCTGGTGCCAAGTGCACTTATGGACACCCCTGTGCTCGAACATGGTGTTCGTTATGGCCAAACTGTGACTAGCACAGAAGTCCAATAACAGAACACCTCTCGGGTTCAGATGAGGGAGGCCGTTCCTCCCAATCACCCCTTTCCAAGTCTCACTGTCGTTGCCCACGTGGGCATTGAAGTCCCCCAATAGAACAACGGAGTCCCCAGTTGGAGCACTGTCCAGCACCCCTCCCAGGGACTCCAGGAAGGTCGGGTACTCTGTACTGCTGTTCGGTCCGTAGGCCGAGACAACAGTGAGAGACCTGTCCCCTACCCAAAGGCGTAGGGATGCGACCCTCTCGTTCACCGGAGTGAACTCCAACACATGGCGGCTGAGCTGTGGGGCAATAAGCAAGCCCACGCCAGACCGCCGCCTCTCACCACAGGCAACTCCAGAGAAGTGGAGTGTCCAGCCCCTGTGGAGGAGCTGGGTTCCAGAGTCCAAGCTGTGGGTGGAGGTGAGCCCGACTATATATAGACGGTATCTCTCTACCTCCCGCACAAGCTCAGGCTCCTTCCCCCCCAGCGAGGTTACGTTCCATGTCCCAAAAGCCAGGTTCTGTGTCCGGGGATCAGGTCGTCGAGGCCCCTGCCGTCGACTGCCACCCAATCCACATTGACTCGTCACCTAGGACCAGTTTGCCTTGGGAGACCCTACTGGGGGGCAAGCCCCCCGACAACGTAGCTCCTAGGATCATTCGGGTACTCAAACTCCCCCACCGCGATAAGGTAGCAGTTCAAGGGGGAGAACTAATCTGATATTATTATGGATTGATCTTCCATTCGTAAAATCTGACTGAGTCTTACTCATAATCTGAGTCTTACTCATAATCTGATGTAAATTGGTCTTTAATCTATTGGCCAGAACTAGAGTAATTATTTTATTGTCATTGTTTAAGAGCGTCATGGGTCGATAATGGTCAATAATATTGGGGTCTTTGCTTGGTTTAGGGATTAAATTTATTAAGCCTTGCTTCATTTTGGTTGGGAAATTTAAACCCTCTATTGCTTCTTTTACCATTAGTGAAAATGGAGTCCTAAAAATGTTTGCAAAATTTAAAAAAAAAAAAGTAATTAGATGAGTGTATAAAACAAAACTATTTTTTTTTTAAATTTTGATTGGGTCATTCTTTGTTTGGTTATCAATAATTAGGGTTTCAATAAAATTTTGTTCTTGCCTTATTTTATCAAGTCGACAAAAGTATGAAGAACTCTGATCTCCTTCCTCAGTCCATTTCGCTCTAATAGAGGCTCCGTCAGCTTTGTGAAGCTACGTATAGTTCATCAAGCTTGTTTTGCAAAATGTTTAATTTTTGTTTGTCTGCTTCTGAAGGTGCTGCTTTATTACATGTATTATCAATTTCTTTGATTAAGTTGACTTCAATTATTTGAATTTCCATCCATCTTCTCCCTCTTCTCCGTCCCCGGGTGGTGGTGGTGTCAGTCTGAGCACCGTCACCCAGATCACATTGACCCATTAAGAACCTTCCTGCAGGTGGAGAGCCCACAGGAAGGTGGAGAGCCCACAGGAAGGTGGAGAGCCCACAGGAAGGTGGAGCCCGGCGTGGGACATGAACCCTCTACCTTGAGATGGAGAGTCTCATGCTCTACCTACTGAGCTACCGGGGCTCGCTAATTATTCAAATGTGAGCCAAATGTAAGATTCAATTAAATTATCTTTCAAAATTTCACATATTAAAGTTCTAATCCTGTCACGAAAAGTCTCATAATTCAATAAATTTGAATTGAATTTCCAATAACCTCTGTTTCTGGGATTAAAGTTTGAAGGAATGGTAATGGTAAGTGAGAGGAGCTGCTGAGAGGCTGCACTCAGACACACAAGATAACAAAGAGCAAGAAATGAACCAGAAATCTATTCTTGACCAAATAGAACTGTTTGGTTTGTGGAAAGGTGAAGCGCCAGGGATCTATTAAGATGAAATGGCTACATAATTGAACAATAACAGGATTAGAAGAGTTTTTTTGATGGCCTTTTGAGGGAAATCTTTCGAGGCATTCGTTATCAACCATATTATAATCTCCACCAATTATTATATTTGCTGATGGAAATTTAATTTGGAGATCCTCAATAGCTCGGGACATACCTGCAATTAATTATTTATTTTGGAGCAAGTTATGAAAGCCATAGACATTAACCAGGAAGTAATGGAGAGCATCAATATTAACCACAGTAATAAGCCAATGTCCAGTGTTACTAAAGTATGAGGTTATTAGTTTTCCAGGAGAATTTACAAAACAGAGTTGCTAAGCAAGCAGATTTATTAGAGCCATGGTCGAATATTATTTTGTCGCCCCATTGGTTCTTCCAAAATTTCTCATCTGTTGATATTGAGTGAGTTTCTTGTAAAAACTTTCAATCCGTTTTTTCCCCTTACAAAAAAGAACGGTTGCTTTTCTTTGACCACGGTCCCTTAAGCCCCTGACATTGAGTGACATACAACAACAAAGAACATTCATCAAAAAACAACAAAATGACTACAACTGGAAAAGAGAAAGACTATAGAACCTATGGAGGAAACGATTTTATGGAAAAATGCAACGTCCCGTTAAATCCTGTAATGATGAACCATCTGCTACTTTATAACTGGCGCATCTAAGTAAATCTTTTTGGAGTTAAGTTTTTGTTAACAGCTGAACCTCGGAGACCAACGGAGGTAATGTGCAGCTCTTTGCAAATCTCGGATCCTTTGGTCATCCTCCACAGCGCATCCCCATGAAATCTTTGCGTAAACTGGATATCATTTCATTTATTTATTTAAAAAGGACAATGTACAATTTAAACATAAATGTTGTCATTTGATGCATCGTACCAGATTTAGCCGGAGGCTGATTCACATCTGCACTCCGGTGGCATTTAGTGGTGGTTTATTGGTATTTATTTATATTTGGTTTTATTTATATACATCAGCGAAGGTTGAATGTCCTACTGCACATGAATGCATCACTCAGGTCACAGCCAATCAAGGGCTACACAAGTCACGCACAGCCTGTCGGCTCAGAGGTAAAGCGCGTGCGCGTTGTTCTCTCTGTCTGACTGAACTGAGAAGAGAGGGTGAGGGCAGCGAAAAGAAAAGACAGAAAGAGGAGAAACTTTCCAAGTGAAACGGTGAGAGAAGGATAGTGTCAGCACACTTACCTACTGGAAGTCTGGAGCCGAGGCCAGACGGTCGAGACGGGAAACCTCGGTAAGAAGAGTTGATATCGGATGAAAAATGCTAACGCCATCGTCCATGCTAAAGTTAGCTCTGTGTCCCGTAGGCTAAACTCCCGCGCTTTTCTTGCTGCTGAAAGCCGCGGTGGATCCCGACAACACGCTCAGTTCAGAGAGATCAGCGGTGAGGAACATCCTCTGGATCCCGACAACACGCTGAGATCAGCGGTGAGGAACATCCTCTGTGGATCCCGACAACACGCTGAGATCAGCGGTGAGGAACATCCTCTGTGGATCCCGACAACACGCTGAGATCAGCGGTGAGGAACATCCTCTGTGGATCCCGACAACACGCTGAGATCAGCGGTGAGGAACATCCTCTGTGGATCCCGACAACACGCTGAGATCAGCAGTGAGGAACATCCTCTGTGGATCCCGACAACATGCTGAGATCAGCGGTGAGGAACATCCTCTGTGGATCCCGACAACACGCTGAGATCAGCGGTGAGGAACATCCTCTGTGGATCCCGACAACACGCTGAGATCAGCAGTGAGGAACATCCTCTGTGGCCTCTGGGGGATTTGTCTGTTGTCTGTGTGCTATAAGTGGTCGTATTATGAAGGAAGTGAACTGAGCTGACAAATGGTGCGGTGTTTTACACATGTACTGAATGTACTGTTCATTTTATGCTGATGGTTATATAAAAAAGGGGAAGTCTGTTACATTTAAAAAAGTAATCTGATGCGTTATTTGAGTGCAATTATATTATATTTTATTTTATAATAAAGTCATAGAATGAATTTGACCTTAACCGTGAGTTTCCGGGTGATTTTGGTGCAGTTCTTCTCACTAGTAGGCCTATAGTGTGTGAGGAATGAAGCATACTGCTTTACTACCTCAGAACTAACTCAATTTATATACTGTCTTTTTATTTGTATATTTTATTTTTATATGGTTATATATTTTGAATGTAAATGGTTACTTACCATAAGTATTACTGAATTGCTGTTCATAAGCAGTTCAATTTGTGAGTACTTGAATGTTTAGTTCTCATATTTGATACACTTGAAAGTTTATTTTGATACTCTGGGTAAGTTGTGCATCTTTTTGGTCTCAGTTGTAGATTATCCTGGTTTATTGTAACAATATGAGAGTGACTACTCAAAAGTTATTTCTTTGTCTGACTCATTGTTGCTCGTTCATATAGCTCCTAAAGAATCTGGGTTTTCTGATACTAGTCCAACGTATTATACTGTATTATACTGTATTCACTTTAAGAAGACTCCAAAATTTTCGAAACTTAGAAAGTTGTGTTTAGCCAAGGTGATCATGTAAAGGATGAAAATAAGGTGCAGCAATTTAAAGTGTGTTTGAAAGATGTTAGAAAGTCAACAGGACAATATTACAGTTCATGGTTGAAACAATAACTTAAATAGGTTCAAATGAATTAAAACTAGACACCCCATAGATACATTTCATTTTTATTATGTTGTAAATAAAGTGTAATATTATACAAAGTTATATTTTTCTGGCGACAGCAATAGTGTACTTCTCTGAAAGACCAGCAGAGGGCGCATAGTGATAGGAAGCAGCCAGAAACCTGCACAGAGACAGTTCGGCATATTAAATCCTGCAGCCGAACCAAATGCCAACTGAAGTTGTCTGCCTCGTTCTTTACATTACAGGTGGGTTAATGGTTCCCTAAAACACATGCAGCTACTCAGGTAGAACGGTTAAGAGTCCGGGGACTTTTTATTGATAACGTGGAATGTTGAGGGTTGATGTTGTGTGATAATATGCAGTGGAGTTTTCTCAATATAGACATTTACCTAAAGCCAAGCACATATTAATGAATCACACCAGTGTATTTACATAAATTAAACAACAAAAGCAACATTATAATGTCATGTACTGTTCTACTTTTGGTACATACATTTAATATAATAATAATAATAATAATAATAATAATAATAATGGCTCACAAGCACCAGCTGACTCTGAGTGGAAATGTCCATAGTTTCATCAGCCTGGATGGAGACAAAGTCTGCACTCCTGATTTCTTCACTGAGGCTCTCTCTCAAACTGACAACATGCAGTCAAGGAGTTCATTCTGTAGTCTGAGATACACAGTGGCAGTCTGCAGGTACTCATGTAGTACTGTATCCAGTGACGCTACAGAATTCACCAATCCTCTAAAAACACATGGATTTCCTGACCTCTCACTTCCATCATGGCCACGCAGGGCAAATTTAAATCCACCACAGAACTTGACACAGTCTATTATCTAAGATAGGATGTGCCAGCCTTTGATAGAGCTTCTCATTAGGAATAAAATAGGAGCACTAAGTTGAGCTGCTCTAGGCCTAGACTGCTGAGGGGATTTCCTCTCTCCCGTTAAAGGGAGGAACTCTACATTTGGAGCTTCTGTTTCTTGTCTTTCTTTCTTTCTAGAATACTATGGTGATCTACTTCGAAAAAATAGAAACAATATGAAGGCTACGTGGGGAATAATAAATAGTGTAATAAAACATGATCAAGTTAAAACAACTTCCCCAAATTATTTTGTGAAAGAAGATTTATACATAAATGATCAAACTAAAATAGTCAATGAATTTAATGAATATTAAGTAAATATAGGCCCTAAGCTTGCAGCAAACATACTAAAACAATAGAAGGTACTGCAGGTGAAAACCCAATAGTGGATCATGTGAAAAGTATTTTTCTTGGTAGAGAAAGAAGAAATACTGAATATTGTAAAAGTTGTGCAGGAAAAAGATCCACCGACTGTTTGGACATGGACATGATATTAGTCAAAAGTATAATTGAAGTGATTATAGAACCATTTACACATATTTGCAGTATATCACTCACAACTGGAATATTTCCTGAAAATATGAAAACAGCTAAAGTTACTCCACTGTATAAAACTGGAGATAAACATTTATTCTCTAACTCCAGACCAGGATCCTTGCTGACACAATTTTCAAAAATCTTAGAAAAACTATTTGTATCCAGGTTGGATAAGTACATAGAAAGATCTAGTATTTTACACAGTAGTCAGTATGGTTTCAGAACCAGTCACTCCACATCAATGGTACTCCTGCAATTAACTGAAACATCAACCACAATAGATGAAAGACATTATTTTGTAAGCATTTTGTTGATCTTAAAAAGGCTTTGATACCATAAACAATACTCTTAAACAAACTGAATAGATATGGTATTACAGGGGTGGCACATCAGTGGATTTCAGGTTACCTAGAACATAGAAAGCGGTATGTGCAGATCAACAATGTAAAATCTGCATTATATAATTTAAAATGTGGTGTACCTCCAGGGTCGGTCCTGGGCCAAACTGTTTATTTTATACTTCAATGATTTGGTTTGTGTTTCTAAACTGCTCAGATGTCTTCTCTTTGCAGATGATACCACTTTATTTTATTCTGGAGAAACTTTAACACAGGTGTTAGAAGTAGTCAATAATGAAATTAAAAAAATAAAAGACTGGTTTGACATTAATAATTTGTCACTAAATTTGGGAAAGACAGACTTTATGGTATTTAGTAACAGAAGGGAATATTAAATGCTCAGGTATTATAGATAATATTGAAATAAACAGAGTGAGGGAAAACACATTTCTGGGTGTTTTGATAGACGAGAATCTGAGCTGGAAATTATACATGAATTATACAAACATGAAAATATCAACCACAATTGCTGTCCTACACAAAGTAAAGGATCTAGTGGATCACAAAGCTCTGTCCATGTTGTCTCACCGTCTGATTGGTCCTGATCTCACCTGCTGTGTTGGAGTTTGGGGGAAAGCATGTGAGACAAACATCCAGTCAGTCTTCATGTCGCAGAAAACAGCCGTAGGAATAATAAACAGAAAAGAATCCAGACCTCCTACAAACCTTTATTCCTTCAGTTACAACTGCTGAAGTTCAGGGACTTTGTAGATCACAGCATTTTGCATATTATGTATAAAGCACATCAACAAATCCTACCTGTAAATCTCCAGGTCAGATTAGGATTAGGATTAGGGTTAGAGTCAGTCAGTAAAACTGAAAAGGAAAAGATCTTTATGGAACCAAAGTTCAGGACAATATTAAAGGAGCTCCTGTGGAAGGAGTCACATTGTGGAACAATCTGAGCATTTAAAAGAATGTAAAGCAAATATAAGATTTAAACATCTAATTATAACAAGTATATTATTAAAACACAGTGAACTTCTCTAAAGTACCATGATGTCTTGGCGTTTGGTTTTTTGTTTTGTGTTGTTGTTGTTGTTGTCGCCCTTCTGCTCGTCTGGTTTGTTCTTTAGTCTTGTTTTCTGGTTTGTTTCATTTTGTTTCTTATGAAAGATAAATTTAATATTAACGAGTGGCGGCGCTCGCGTCTCAAGCGTCACACATTTTGTTGTTGTTGTTTTCTCATGATGTTGTGAACCGATTATTGGTTCAAAGGGACAGATTATATAAGATTATTCTTCCTTCTGCTCCTTTTCATTCAGAAGTTTGTAAACTTTTATGTTAACATTAAATTGATTTTTATTTTCTTCTTTTTAATGAATGGAATAAATAAAAATACAAAAAAAAGTAAGACTTAACAATGAATTTCAGTTCACCCTGAAGGAAATGCATGTGTTCCTGTTCATGTGAGACATATGGAGGACATAAGGTTAGGGTTAGGGTCCATATGTGGCATGAAAAGATCTGGGCCACGTAAACCAAACCACATTCGGGCCACATGTGGCGTGCCATCATATAAACAGTACCATCATATAAACAGTGCCATCATATAAACAGTGCCATCATATATACAATAAACAGTGCCATCATATAAACAGTACCATCATATATACAATAAACAGTACCATCATATAAACAGTGCCATCATATAAACAGTACCATCATATATACAATAAACAGTACCATCATATAAACAGTGCCATCATATAAACAGTACCATCATATATACAATAAACAGTACCATCATATAAACAGTACCATCATATAAACAGTACCATCATATATACAATAAACAGTACCATCATATAAACAGTACCATCATATATACAATAAACAGTACCATCATATAAACAGTACCATCATATAAACAGTACCATCATATATACAATAAACAGTACCATCATATAAACAGTGCCATCATATAAACAGTACCATCATATATACAATAAACAGTACCATCATATAAACAGTACCATCATATAAACAGTACCATCATATATACAATAAACAGTACCATCATATAAACAGTACCATCATATATACAATAAACAGTACCATCATATAAACAGTGCCATCATATAAACAGTACCATCATATATACAATAAACAGTACCATCATATAAACAGTGTCATCATATATACAATAAACAGTACCATCATATAAACAGTACCATCATATATACAATAAACAGTACCATCATATAAACAGTGCCATCATATAAACAGTGCCATCATATAAACAGTGCCATCATATAAACAGTGCTATCATATAAACAGTGCCATCATATAAACAGTGCCATCATATAAACAGTGCCATCATATAAACACCATCATATAAACAGTGCCATCATATAAACAGTACCATCATATATACAATAAACAGTACCATCATATAAACAGTGCCATCATATAAACAGTACCATCATATAAACAGTACCATCATATATACAATAAACAGTACCATCATATAAACAGTGCCATCATATAAACAGTACCATCATATATACAATAAACAGTACCATCATATAAACAGTACCATCATATATACAATAAACAGTACCATCATATATACAATAAACAGTACCATCATATAAACAGTGCCATCATATAAACAGTGCCATCATATATACAATAAACAGTACCATCATATAAACAGTACCATCATATATACAATAAACAGTACCATCATATAAACAGTGCCATCATATAAACAGTGCCATCATATAAACAGTGCCATCATATAAACAGTGCCATCATATAAACAGTACCATCATATAAACAGTACCATCATATAAACAGTACCATCATATAAACAGTGCCATCATATAAACAGTGCCATCATATAAACAGTGCTATCATATAAACAGTGCCATCATATATACAATAAACAGTACCATCATATAAACAGTACCATCATATATACAATAAACAGTACCATCATATAAACAGTGCCATCATATAAACAGTGCCATCATATAAACAGTGCCATCATATAAACAGTACCATCATATAAACAGTACCATCATATAAACAGTGCTATCATATAAACAGTGCCATCATATATACAATAAACAGTACCATCATATAAACAGTGCCATCATATAAACAGTGCCATCATATAAACAGTGCTATCATATAAACAGTGCCATCATATAAACAGTACCATCATATAAACAGTGCTATCATATAAACAGTACCATCATATAAACAGTGCCATCATATATACAATAAACAGTACCATCATATAAACAGTACCATCATATAAACAGTGCCATCATATAAACAGTACCATCATATAAACAGTGCCATCATATAAACAGTGCCATCATATAAACAGTGCTATCATATAAACAGTACCATCATATAAACAGTGCTATCATATAAACAGTGCCATCATATATACAATAAACAGTACCATCATATAAACAGTACCATCATATAAACAGTGCTATCATATAAACAGTGCCATCATATATACAATAAACAGTACCATCATATAAACAGTACCATCATATAAACAGTGCCATCATATAAACAGTACCATCATATAAACAGTACCATCATATAAACAGTACCATCATATATACAGTACCATCATATAAACAGTACCATCATTGCCCGACCTGGCCCACATCCAGTTGACATACAACTTGCCAGGATTGATGCAATGTGGATTTACACACACACACACACACACACACACACACACACACACACACACACACACACACACACACACACACACACACACACACACACACACACACACACACACACGATATGAAGAGCTAACATGCACGATCAGTATGTTGACTCTGTTCATTAGAGTATTTGAGAACCAAACC